>NC_048307.1:11789663-12085790 GCF_013100865.1 Trachemys scripta elegans | reverse complement strand
CCCCCCCGTAACCCCGGCATTCACCGCCCCCCAACACCGCCCCTCCCCCCGCTACTCACCCAGCCCCCCGGTAACCCCGGCATTCACCGCCCCCCCAGCCCCACACTGCTCCCCGGAGGGGGGGACCCAGGTCGCATCCACCTACCACTCAAAGCCGGGCCCGCTTACACCGGAACCAGAAACTGCTACTGTCGCCCTGTGCTTGACCCGGAACCAAAACGGAGCCTGCCCCCGTCCGACGACTCAAAGGCTCCGGAGGGGGCTGGGCGCCACCTGGTGGCGTGACGGGAGAACGGTCCCCGCGCGTCGCCATCCAGTGTCCAGCAGCGGGAACTGCATCCGCAGCCACTAACCGTCCCCCAGCCGTCACAAGGGCTGCCCGTGGGTGACGCCACCTGACCTACACCTCGCCGGGCCGCGAGCCCAGGCCAGCCCCCACCCGCCAGCTCTGCAGCGCCACCTGGTGGGCAACCGGAGGAACCGCCCCCTGCTGCTAGGCAGCTCCAACCCACGGGACCTGGACGGGGTGTCCTCTCCCTGGGCACCCACCTGAGGCTGGGCAGGACAGCAGCCGGGGCCAGGGAGCCCATGCATGGCCCAGCACCAGCTGCACCGCGGCCAGGGAGCCCATGCATGGCCCAGCACCAGCTGCACCGCGGCCAGAGCCCGCCCCTGACATAGTAGTCGCATTAGCCACTGTGAGATGCTCAATCCTCAGTCCCTCTCCCTGCCAGGAGGCAGGGCAGCACTGTTGTCCCCAGTTTACAGACGGGCTCAGCTATGGGGTGGGCCGGAGTGTCATTCCCAGCTCGGGTAGACCTACAGGTGCTAGCTCTGCTCCAGGGAGCCGGCTAAAAATAGCAGTGTGACGGGGAGGGGGCTTGGGCTCTCCCCGCCTACAATCCCATCCAAGGTCGGGACGTACTCCAGTGGCTAACCAGGCTGTCCTGGCCCTGCTGCTGTTTTTAGTGGGCTAGCATGAGCAGTGCTCTCCCACGTACATCTGCTCCCACGAGGAATTGCGCCTCTCCGCTGCAGAGCAGCCGTGCCCTAAATGACTTACCCAGGATCCCTCAGGGATTGTGGGAGAGCAGGGAAGTGAACCCCCAGTCTGGCCTAGGACCAGCCTTTCCCTGCTGCAGTGGGGCTGGCAGGGGAGCTTGCTAGGGTGCATAGCACAGTACTGCTGAATGAATCTGCTTCTCCCGTCATTTCCCCTGCTCTGATTCTGGCACCTGTTGCACAGGGCAGAGTCTGTTACATGCACCCTCAGGCCAGGGCAACCCCACTGGCTCAGGGAGGTTTCATTATTATTGGTATCACGGTCCTACCAAGACCCCCCTCGAGGATCAGGCCCCATTGTGCTGGCACCAGCCGGACCTGCACTAGAGACAGCCCTACCCCAGGGAATGCACCGTTTGCATCATGACAACACACAACAGGCAGAGGGGACATACCAAAGGGGGCAGGAGGGGAGGCCACGGAACAGGGAAGTGAACAGGTCTCCGTCATGGGATGGACACTGCAGGCAGGTAGCGTGTGCAGCGAATGCCAGGACAGACTCACCCGGGCCCAGAAACAACAGCCAGACAGCAGTCATCTCCACTCGCCTTTATTCATCTCAGACAGAGCAGCACCAACAGGAGCGGTCAGGGCCTTTCCCTAACCTCTCCCAGCACCACCACCCAGGTCACAGCCAGACCCGGCTCTGGGCAGCTCTCAGCTTCCTTCTGAAAATCCCACTACTGTCGCTAGCGCTCAGGCTGCTCCCACAGGGTCATGTGGGTCTGGTGGGCCAAGGGGTGGAGACCCAGGACCCCCAGGGAGCCCTGTGTACGCTGGCACTGCCAGCAGTGCTTCCTTCCCCACCCCCCGTGTGCTGCAGTACTGTCTGTGATGCAGGGACATGTGGCTGGGGAAAGGTCGGCGCTGCCCCGGCCGGTGGTTGGGCCGCACCGCCCCCCCCCCCCCCACCTCCCAGCATGCTAACGCCCTCTGGGATGCACCGTGCCAGCAGGTTGTGAAAGCTGGGGTACGGGAGACATTGGTGTGCTGGGGTCGGGAGACAGGCGAACAGACTCGCTGACCAGAGCCTCTCACCAGCCCCCCAGAGCCACAGTCCTGGGCATGGAACAGCCGAGTCTTTAAACATAAACCCTGTTTCAAGGGCCAAGGCAGAGAGCATCTTCAGCGGAGCTCGGGGGCATTGGCAGGGCAGAGTTTTTGGCTCGCACTGCCCTGCAGGTGTAGTCCCGTAGGGAAAGGCGAAGGCAAGACAGGGAGAGCCAGGAAAGGCAGGCTGTGCAGGCCGGCTGAGCTCGGACACGAAGCAGCTGTGGAATCCAGAGACTATGTCCAAACCGATGTGGGCAGGAGGCAGCCCTGAGCTGGGACACAGAGCCAGCCAGCAGTGGCCCAGAGCGGCACCCCGCAGCTGGGGCCTTGGTGTGTGTGCGCATGCACACCCATGCACAGAACCACACCTCTATCCCCACCCCCCACACAGACACAGATGGACGGATGGAGAAGCCTCCAGAGCCCAGCTCCAGCTCAGCCATTCCAGGCGCGTGCGGTGGTCACAACCAGCGGATGGAAAATCCCTGGCTGAGGTTGAGGTTGAGGTCGCTCACCGTGAGAACCTGCAGTAGAGGAAGAAACTCAAGCTCAAAGTGGGATGCGGGGAACCCATGCAGCACACAGCGCCGGGCTGGGCGCACACCCCCATCACAGCTGGAGCACGCGCCGTGCTGCCCCATGACGTGACAGCCGATGGTCGGGAGGGGGGCAGAACAGACTGGCGCTAAGGGGAGCCCCGAGCTAAGGGGCAGGGCAGGGCAGGGCAATGGGCTAGAACAACCTTCAGCATCTGCACCTGCCCACTCAGTGAGCACCTCCAAGTGCTGTGCAAACAACGAGCTGAGCTCACAGCTCCGCTGGAGAGGGGCCCATGCAACTAGCTGCCTGGGGCATGGGAATGGAACCCAGGCGTCCTGACTCCCACTGCCCTGCTCTAACCACTAACAGCCCTTCCCCTCTCCCAGTTCCCTCCGCTCGGCGCACAGGCCCCGTGCAGAGCGGGGAGCAGCACCAGGCACTCTCTGGGTAACTCCCAGACTGGGGGCTCGGAAGGCGGGGCGAGGCCAGCTGCCAATGGGCGGCAGAGGAGGAGGCTGGAGTGCCTGCCCAGCCAGTGAGCCTGAGAGCAACAAACTCACGACCGCAGGACAGAGCCGTGACCCTGCCTGAGCCAGAGCAGAGCGTGTGGCTTGGGGAAGGAGCCGGTCGTCGCTGGGCGGGGGAGGGGAATACCAGGCGCTGGCGGGGGCTGGGTTACCTGGTTGTCCAGGTAGGAGAAGGGATTCTCTTTGCCGTTGACAGTGACCCTGCTGGGCTTCTCCCGGACCCCATAGACACTCAGCACGTCCACAGTGATGTAGGTGGCTTCCACGTTGGCGTGAAGGACAGTGGAGGTGAAGACGTTCTAGGCGAGATGCCGAAAGGTGGGGCCTGCTGTCGCCCAGACTACGTGGGCACCGGTAGCCACGGCTACAGCACCCGCCCCCACGCCCAAGGGCAGCCCCAGCCCTCCACTGCTCCTGTTGGCCACGGCCTGGCTATCACATAGTCCCCGCCCCGACGTGTGCAATTCCGGCTGCTCTGGCCCCCAGCCCCTCGGGCACTGAGCCCAGCACTCTCCAGCAGAGGGCACCGGCCACAGGCCCCAATCCCAGCTCCCCCGGCCGGCCTCTTCCAGAGACCCGAGTCCACACCATAGCCCCATTCAGGCAGGAGGATGCTGTACCATCTGCACCCCCACAGTGGGCCAGGCAGCTCCAGCTGTCTGGGGCCAGAGCAGGCCTGTGGCTTGTGGGGAGGGGGAGGGGAGGGACACAGCGCATTCCACCCCCGAGACGGGGGCCCCCTACCTGCGTGACGTTGAACACCAGATAGGAGTAGTCACCCCTCTCGAAGGTGTCCAGGCTCTCGCCGTCATCCCAGAAGAGGTCCCCCCAGGCGCTGGCATTCTGGGACAGGGCTGCGATCAGGCGCAGGGGGTTCCCGCTGCTCACCCAGCTGGTGCTCCCGGGTTTCTGGGGTTCAAGAGAGCAACTGCTGAGACCAGGCACTCCGCTGAGGGCTCCAGGTGTAGAGGACCGGCCATGGGGCAGGCCATGGCAGTGAATACACCATGGAGTGGAGACAATGGCCCAGACAGCACGGATCCTGCCCCCGCCCTCCCACCAGTTTGTGCCAAGGGAGGCTCCTCAGGAAAGCTCCTGACCCAGACCCCTTAGGAGCGTCACCTCCTCAGCTGCAGCACGGAGACCAGCCCTGCCAGGGCAGCCTTCCGGTGCTGCAGACGGTCCCGCGCCTCCTGGGCGGGGCGAGCCACTCTCCTGACGTGCCCCGGAGCTGGGCAGCAGGCAGCCAGATGCAGGGATCTGGAGTGTGGGACAAGGGTTATTCCTGTACTCCGGATGCAGCAGGGGGAGCAGCCTCACCTGGGTGGGGAGAATGGCGCCCTCCCGGACGTGCAGGTTGATGTGGTCCAGCGGAGCAGCCATCTTCAGGCTCTCCCCACTGCTGTTCAAAGAGGAGCCCTGCGGAGGCAGCGACAGACACACGGGGTGTGGGCAGCAGGGTGGGCAAGAGGGAGAGGCCGTCTGCCCACGGGTCTGGAGAACCACCCTCCCACCCCCTGAGGCCACGGGCCCCAGCCAGGCCCATATCCACCACACACAGGTGGCAGGGGGAGAGCAGGCCACAGGCCCTGGGACTCATACACAGCACAGGCCATGGGCACTGGCACATCCCACACCCACCACACACACGGCATGGGGAGCACAGGGCATGGGCACCAATCCAGGGGAGCACAGACACAGGCATGCAGAGGAGGGGGAGCGCAGACCATGGGCACCAGCCCGGGGCTCAGACACACACAGGGGTGGGGGAGCGCAGAGGCCAGAATCCAGAGGCGGAAGCACGGAGGCAGCAGCACAGAGGCGCACAGGGCAGAGGCGGGAGCACAGACACACACAGGGCAGGAGGGCATGCTCAGAAACGAGGCTGTGGCCATAACCGTTTCCTGCAGTCTCTGATGGTGGCAATAGTGCCCACCTGCTCGTCTGCGGGTGACTGTCTGGGAAGGACCTTCTCTGACCCTCTGATTCCTGCTCTCCTCAATGGCCAAGCCCAGAGGACAGGACAGGAGGCTATTGTGAGCTTCCATCCCAGGGAAGAGCAGATCGACAGGCAGGGCAGGTTGGAGGTGCACTGGCCACTCCTGCCCCGCTCCCTCCCCACAGCCCACCCCATCCCCTCTGGCACAGAGACCCATGCCTGCTCTGATTTCTGATGCAGACGGCATCCCGGTTGCTTTCACAGGCTGCAGAGCTCTGTCAGGTGAGGGGCCCTTTGCAGCCGGGGTCTCCAAACCCCTTGGGTAGGGGAATGCACAAATCCACCTTGTCCCGCCTCCCAGCATGCACTGCTCCTTACCGTGTAGTAATCGTACCACACCCCTCTGGGGAAGTAGCCAATCACAGAGTCCACTCCAGGCTCCAGCACAGGCGTCACCAACAGGCTCTGCCCCCACAGAAACTGCTTGTCAATCGAGTACGTGATCACGTCCTGTGGAAACCTACAACAGGAAGAGGGCACCTCGCAGTTGAGCTGCTGATGCCACTGACCTCTGGGCCCTGCAGTCTGAACTGGACCAGTACCCCCAAACTGGCATTCAAGCACAGCACAGTCACTTTCCACTTGCTGCCTGCACCTCAGCACCAACGGGGTGGCACCTGCCTGTAGATTAGTGGCACCATGGTCTGTGACTTCATGCCTGCTTGTAGATCCATGGCATCAGCTCTCAGGATCCTGCCTGTGGGTCAGAAGGGAGGGGCCAGGCCCATGCACAGAAAGGAGTGGAGGGGCCCACGGATCAGAGGGTGCCTGCCAGAGGAAGGGAGGCGGGCTGTGCTCCCCTGGGGGAGGGGAGGGAGGCAGGCATGCCCACCAGGGGTCTGGGGGCCATGCCCCCCCGTGGATCACCCGTCGGGCAGGAAACCATCCATAGCTGTAAGAGGAGTTTCTTACTCAAAGAACAAGGCTCGAGCGACGGTGTGGCCCTGCAGGTGTGCCCGGTGAAAGAGCGTGTAGAGGAAGGGCAGCAGGGCGTAGCGCGTCAGCAGCACCTCCTTCATGGCCGTCCGCGCCACCGAGCCGAACGCCACCGGATCCTGGGCCTGGGCAGGCCAGACAACCAGAGTGTAAACAGGCAGGACAGATGGACAAACGGGCTCTACCAAGAGTCTGTCCCAGGGAGCTGCGGAGAACGGACGACCAACACCCCTTGCCCACTCCCAGCAGCAACCATCCCCCTGTCCCCACCTAACAGTGACCTCTCCGTACTGCTCTGGGCCCTTCCCCCATTTGAATGCAGCCCTCTGGGGACAGCATCAGCTCTGGAGCCCCCACAGGTGCTGCCGTCCCTTGGGAGGGGCCCCCCTGTTACCTTTTCATTCTGGGTGTTGTGGTTTCGGGAGAAGGGGTAGAAGGCTCCAAGCTGCATCCAGCGGGTGCATAGCTCCTCCGAGGTGGTGCCTGAGAACCCACAGATGTCCGCTCCAACCAGCGGGATCCCAAAGAGATTGAAGCTCAGCACCCCTGCACACACAGAGGCATGGAGTCCAGAAGCAGCCAGGGACACCTGGAGAGGATCTCCCCTGATCCTTCTTGGGACAACACTCAGACCAATGCCCCGTGCTGTTTCCTTGTACAGACTGTGACACGTACACGCCTGGGGACATGCCTGGGAGGGCGGCTACATCTCACTCACCACAGGACCAAAAGCTGCCACGATGCCTGCAAGCTGGCAGCCGGCTCCCATCACAGCCAGTCCTGGAGCTGGGAGCAGGCTCCAGACCCTCGGCTGCCCTCCCAGACAGTAACAGGGAAAGGCCCCATCTCAATTACAGGCCAGCAATAAGGTGCAATTTCCCGTGGCTCTTTAATGGAGGAGCCGCTGCCCAGCACGTGGGAAGGGAAGAGCCATCATGACCAGGGAAGACGCAGGCCAGTCTCTGAGGGTGAAGGTTAGTATCTGTGAGAGGCCTGCCTGTTGCCGGGAGAGCCACTCACCTGGGACTGACCAGTACATGTCCTTCCACTTGCTCCTGTTGTCACCGAGCCAGTGTCCCGAGTACCTGCCCTGGCTGGGGAAGGTGGAGCGAGAAATCACAAGCGGGCGTTTCCCTCGGATCTGGATCAAGGCGCTGGAAGACAAGGAGGAGACTTGGGCACCGGGACCAGGCAGGGGCAGCTGTGAGACTCAAAACCAAGGTCCTAGCCAGTGCAGTGACTCAGGGTAGCAGCCAGCCCCTGCTCCACACCCGGTGCAGCTCTGAGACCCAGCCACAGCTTGGCAAGGCGAGGGAACCCGGATCAGGGGTTCAAACCTCAGCTTGGAGCCATTGCGCTGGGGACAGACCAGCCCCCTGCGGGCGGGACGCCTCACGCTGGTGTCTCGGACACAGTTCTGTGGAGCCGTTCATTGACGCGGGGCTTGAACCTGCTCACTGGAGGCGCTGGGCCAACACACGCCCAGCAAGCGCTGGCCATTACCTAGCTGTGGCTTTGGCTTCCATCAGCCCGTAGAGGTTGTGGAGGTTGTAGTGCATGGAGGCGCTCTGCTTCGCCGAGGCACACACGGTCTTTGCAGAGAGGGACCCGCCCAGCACGGCTGATGGGGAGGGAGAGAGGCTGTGAGAAGAAGTGTTGTGCAGCAAACACCTGCACCCAGACACTGCTACCTGTGCCTCACACACTATTCAGTAGCCTCGGGCCAGATCTCCAGGCTGCTCATACGGTACAAAGGGGCTAGATTCTGGCCATCAGCAGCCAGTGAGGAGCCCCGCACGGGCATAAAGCCGACAGAGCTAGTAATGGTTCCTGTGCCAGCTGTCTCCCTGGGCGGGTATATCAATGGTTAGGTTCCTTAGTCAACACTTAAGGGCTAAAACTGGTCATGCAGGTGTCTGAATACACAGTTAGGTTCCTGGGTTTGAAACCTGAGCCCATGTGCCAACCCCGAGTGCTGGAAATGCTGTGCTAAAGGCATGTCAGAGAACAGACAGCACACATGCATATGTACACTTACACACCTGTACACATATACAGAGGCTAAAACCTGTGGGTCAGATGAAGCCATGGTGTAGGTAGGCCCAGCTCCCAGTGGCACCAAAGGAAGTTACACCTGCTTACACCAGCACAGCCTATATTTTATTTCCCCTCTTACCAGGCACGTAGGGAGGGTTATCAAGTTCCCCTGGGGAACAGCCATCCACTGACCCGTCCTTGAAGTCGGATGGTTCATTCATGTCCTAGACAGAGAAAGTCAAGTTGAAATTTCATTCATAGGGTTTTGGTGATTATCAAGCTGGGAGCTTGGTCTCTTCTCAGAGACCAGACGCTGCTCACCTATACCCCCATGGGACCACCCACCTGGCCAAAGCCACAAGGAGCCAGTGGGACTGCTCCATGGCTGTCTTTGCTTCTTGAGCCATTCAGCTGGAGTCCTAATCCACCCCTGGACTTGGGAAGCTAACTGCATCGTGGTCCTGACCTGTTAAACTCCAGCATGTTCAGTACCTGGAACAAGGTGCAGCCTAGCGCCCTTTTATCCAGCGTAGTGAAAGTTTACACTGGACGCACATGACACGTGTCTCCCAGTGTATACGTGCCTTCAGGGACACAGAGCTTGTCAAGGACAAGGAAACTGGAAAAACAGGAGCTCAGAGAGGTACAAAAGCTTCAGGGATAAGTGAGACATACACTATGCTGGGGGGAACATGAGGGAGTAGCTTGGAGAGCCCCTGCCTTTGTAGCTCAGACCCAGCAGAGGTAAGGAGGAACTTACGATCCAAAGCCCATCAAAGGGGACGCGAGCATGGAACCGGTTCAGATTCTCCAGCCACCACTGGTAAGTGTCTGGGTTGGAGAAGTCAGGGAAAGCAGTGAGGCCAGGCCACACCTATGGAAAGGCCAGAAAATAACACATTCTGTGAACCTCTCATTGGCCAACTGCACCAAGGAACAGAGCGCGTTCAGAGAATCACAGCCTATTGTACACCTGCAAAGCTGGCAGTCCAGCCACCCTCCACCTGTTAATGCACCACTGACCTTCCTATCTGCCACTAGTGGCTGGAGCTGGAGACTTAGCCTGGTCCACTTTTGAAATTCCACCTTCTCCCCTGTAGAGAAGGTGGAATTTAAAATGCAGATGGTGGACGGGCAGCACTGCTGCTGAAAAGCCCATTTGATTTTTCTGGTTCAGCTTGAATATTCTAAGGTGCCAGTAGTAACAATGGGACCGATGGTTCTTTAAATATGGGGCCCGATTCTTCCCTGCCTTGCACCCTGGGTAATTCTTTACACATGTGCAGAGCAAGCACAAACCAGGTGTAAAGTACCACCCTGTTCAGAGGGAGGGAAGGGTCTGGATTTCACAGCACTTTACACCCATGGGGAATCAGGCCCATAATTTTTAGCATAACGATCATCTGTTCTTCCCAGTGCTTTTCAAACTTTCTTGAAGTACTGAAGAGAGACTGAGAGGTGTGCCATAGGAGCCCATAATTTAGAAGCTTAGGGTGAGTTGGATCAGAAATCACACTGGATTGTGGGTAATAAATGGAGCAACACACTGGGGGCTATTTTTCATCATTCCGGAAATAGGGAGAAATTCAGAAAATCAGACTGACAGATTCTGACTTCACTTGTGTTCATGTGACTCCACTGATCCCAAGAGGTCACTCTGGAGTCACACAGGGGTGAGATCAGAATCCGGCTCAGTATTTTCCCCACACAGCCTATTCAGCCCTCTTTACAGAAATGAAATTCCCAGTGATGTCAATCCACTTAAGGAGAGACTCAGCCCCAGAGCACACAGGACAGAAAGGTCACTTGACCATTATTTTTATTATTTTACCCTTAACAACTCTAGGGGTGAAATCTTGGTCTCACGGAAGCCAATGGCAAAACTCCCATAGATTTCTGTGAGGTCAGGATTTCACCCGAGTGGCTCCCCCCATCTTACCTGTCCAATCAGCGTTTGCCCCTGAGTGGTATTGATGAATATGCCACGTCTCAAGCCTTCATCGTAAGGCCAATAAGAACCAGGAGGATTAGTGCTGCTGATCCCAGGATCCTGGAAACATATGGGACAGGTTACATTCTCCCCCCAGTGTCCATGAAGCCTCACCGATATACCCCAGGTAACTCAGAGAATAGCTTACTGGTCCTGGGAGCCCTGGCCCACCAAACTAGGGTTGACTAAAGCTCACATGTTACTGCCAAATTGACCAAGAGGAACAGAAATTTGCTGCAGCATTTCCACTTGTGAGAAAGAATGTTGTATAAAGTGTCACTTCTCCAAGAATCAAGGGTTGGGTTAGAGAGATAGATTTTTTTTTTGTGGAGGGGGAGGGAGGAAAAGAGGGGGAAGGCCCCAGAAGTCCAAGGACAGGAAGCATCATCTCACAGCAATGCTGAGTATATGGCCAATGGAACAGCAATGAGTGGAATCACTCCATTAGACCAGGGGTTCTCAACCTTTTCCATTCCAGGACCCCCTCTTCCATCAAGCTGGGGGTCTCGATGGAACCTGCCTCCCATTTACCAGTGTAGGAGGGGCAGGGAGGCGATGACCTGGTCACAAACCCAAGGTTGAGAACCCATGAATCAGACTGATTGACAGATAACTGCATCGGTTTTTCCTTGTGTGATTGAGACATGGGGAGGTTTACACGCAGAGCAGACAGGAAGGCAGCGGGATAACGCTGGACCTGTCGCTAGAGCTCGCCTGTAGAAAAGGGGGAAATTCCAAAGGCCGGGCTCATGGATTCCAGCAGGGGTCCTAGCCACTCCTCCCAAGCAGAGGCCTGTGTGAGGCCAAAGCAGAGAGGGATAAGGGGGTGGGGGAGGGGATAAAGAGAAGGTCACAAAAGTACCTGATGCTCTTTCAGGCTATTGCTCAAAGCCAAGCATCAGACTTGTTCGGAGGGTAAGGCATATGCTAAAAACTAAAGGGCTATATCCTCAGCTGGTGTAAATCAGCATAGTTCTGTTGGCATCAGCACCAGCGGAGGCTCTGTGCCAAAATGTTTCTCACTGAAATAGACAGAAGGTATGGTGGGGAGCCTGACCCCTCATGGAGCAGCGAGTAGCTCCTGCTCTTGTTTGTATTTGCAAGGCGAACACGTCTCACATACCGACTGTGGCTGCATCTGCCTGAAGTTTTAGAAACGAAAACAGCCCTAGCATATAATTCAGGAAGAAGGTCAGAGGAAGTCAGTATACCAGGATCATGACGTAGTACTGGCCATGCTTGTGAAGGTCTTCAACCAACTGCGGGAGGGTGTCAAACTTGTCGGGATCAAAGGTGAAGTCCCGGTACCCTTCCATATAATCAATATCATTCCACTGAGCATCCTGCAAAGAAAAGATGCAGAATTGCATGGTGTGGAAATGCTTCTGCGGAGCCGCCTAGCCTCCTCTGGACAGCAGGTATTTATTTTACCTGTGGTATCTGATAATTCCTCATGGCTTTCACAGTCTGCCAGGTTGCATTGCTTGTCCCATAGCCCCAGCGGCACAGATGGAACCCCAGCCCCCAGAAAGGTGGCATGGCAGGGAAACCTGGAACAACACAATTGGAATGGAGACAATGACGAACTTGGCAACCCTGATGGAGGCGGTAATGACTAGGGCAATTCTGAATGAGAGGGAGGATCTGGTGGAGATGAGGAAGAGGCAACACCCCTGGTGGCGTAGGACATCACGATGAATCTGGTGAGACAGGTGCTAATGTATAAATGTGAGGGTGATGGCAGTGGATGGAGATGCTGGGCATGTCTAAGCATACAAAGGAACGGATATTCAACAGGCTGTCTTGGGGGTGAGATGCACAGAGAATGGCTGAGGTACTGATATTTACCTATCACCTGCTGGTACTGTTGGATGACCATGTTGGGATCTGGACCCAAGAAGATGTAAAAATCCAGAACTCCTCCAATGGTTCTCCAGGTCAAGGCAGGAGCTGGCTGCAGAGCCACCTCTTTGGAAAGTGACAGAATAGAGACAATGAAACAGTGGTCCAATGCCTAAAGCATGAAACGGGGTCAGAAGTCCTGACTTCAAATCATGGCTCTCCCACAGACAAATGGGACCATAGGCAAAAATACATGTCTATAGCCCTGTGCCTCAATTCCCCATCTGTAAAATGGGAGTAATAGCACCTCCATATCGCACAGGGTTCTGAAGGCTTAAAGGCTGCAGCGTGATTTGATATCACTGGATTTCAGGTGCAACAGACGTGCAAAGGATTATTACAAAATCTGTTTTCTAGACCTGACAAGTGTGGCGTTCTCACCGTTTCCATTCCAGAACTAAGCCCAATAGTGCTTTCTGTCTCTGTAGTGTAGAACCCATTCCAGAGCCCACAGAACTGAATGATAAATGAAGAGCTGACCGTGAGAGCGAGTTTCTGTTGGACTAAGGGCTTTGCTGGAAAGGGTGCATTGTATGCGGGAGTTCTCACACCTCCGATACAGTTGGCGCGTTTTCACAGCACTTCCCTGCACAGTTATTCTTGGGAGTTTTATTGCAATAAAACGTACACAGCTGGAACGAACGTGGCACTGGCGTGAGGCCCCTCATAACATCAGGGTCCCAGATGGCACTAACAGGGCACCGGTGTAAAGAACCTCACGGTGTCTGTGTCCTTGCTGACATTGGCCTGGCGCTACCATCAGGAAGCTCACCCTACTGGAGTCCTGGCTCGTACCAATATGCCATCAGTGAGAGGACACTCACAGTTCTGGAGTCCCAGCTGGCATCAACAGCTTTACAGCAGCTCCCCGTGGAAGCCACAGCTGGCATCAGCAGGGTACAACTGCGAGAAAAGCAGCCAGCAGATTTATATCCCTGCTGCGCCAGAAGTCGCACTCTCCATAGTTAAAGGGCAGAGATATCAGAGGAGAACCGGGCTGGACCAGGGGCGTGAGAGAAGCTGGCTTTTCAGACTACAATCCAGCAGCTGCCTGTGTGGTTAAACCGCTTGACAGTTGCTAAAGAGCCTAAGTTTAGCCAGGAAACAGATGTCTGGCTCAATAAAGGGGCCACGAAACCACATCTTTCTCTTTTACTGCTTCTCTTTGCCACGAGTTCCTGAACTGCCACTTCAGGTCAGTCCCCCCCACCCGGTCAGCTCCAGCTCCCAAAGCCAGCAGGCCCCTTTTCTAGTGATTAGGAATAGCACCAAAATCTATGAGATGCCACCGTCAGGGCATGCAGGCTGGTGAAGCAGGGGGCTTCCCTCGGCAGGTCCTGAACACCGGCTCCACCCCAATGTAGCATAAGAAAGCACGTACCCATTGCATTGCTATTCAGGAGGAAAACACCATGAGCAGCTCCCTCTTCCTCCATCAGCAGGTAAAATGGGTGAGCTCCATAGAGGTTGTATGACTCCTGCACACAGAAGTTGTCTGATAAGAGACTTGTTTTCAATACGTCAGGGTCACCCAAAGGAAAGCGGAATGGATAACAAGGGAGGTGTCTAAGGAAGGAGAGTTATGAGCCATGGGGAGCAGTTGACAGATGCCTTCTGGACCCTCTTGGCTCAGTGTAATTTAGATCTATCTTGACTAGGCATGTCAGTTCTGGTCACCCATATGTAGGACAGTCGTGATCAGCCTGGAGAGAGAGGGGCAATGGGCAGCCAGGATCATTGCCAAGTTTGCATCTGAAGGCCAAAGGGGCTTGGCGTATTCTCAGCAAAGAAGAGCAAAAAAAAAAACAAAAAAAAAAAACAAAAACAACAACAACAACAAAAATGGAAGCTACTGTAATAGAAGGGATCGGTGATGGAGTGGGACAGGATGAGCTACAAAGGGCCTTCTAGAAGGCATCTTAAAGCAAGGGAATTATGCAGAAGTAGGGCAGCCAGGCACAACTACCATACTTCTCTCAAAGTGGCAAAGACACAAATGGCTGCCATGTGAGCCCATGGCAACAGATTAATAAATCCGTGTATGGGACACAGTCATCTTTAAACAGAGCTAGAGGGGAGTGAAGGACACAAAGGTAAAACAGGGCGAGAGAAACCCAAAGGGAAGAGATGTTTCCTTCCTATGTGACCCAAGTTTGCTGGGTCTCAGCTCCATCCCCAACGGGCCGTGTCCCACACCGAAAGGAACTCTGCTCAGATGGGGAGTGTCTGTTAACACAGACCCCAGACTAAGCTGGTGAGGTGTTTCAATAGCCTGTGGGGATTCAAGAGTCCTCTGCTGCTGAGTGGAGAGGTCGCCTTTGAACCTGATCAAAGGTAAGGAAGATTTCATATCCCAGCATGGCCTTCCTGTAACCCCTCACGTTAACCACAGAGAGGGGCAGGGGGAAGCCCATGTACCGAGGGCTTCCTTTGCATGTTAAAGACTTAACAGACACCATAACATTCTTGGCCTGCCCACATCTCAGTTACTCGGGGTCTAAAACACTCAGAGCTCTGTCTTCCTCCGAGACTCACCCAGCTCTGCTGAAGGAGTTGCCAGTAGTCAGACTCCACCCATCACACTCCCAAAGGAACTGGGAAGAGGTAAAACCTCTGTGCACCAGAGTGGCACAGAGCCATTCCCAGAAGAGGGGCATTCTCTGCTCTAGAGGGGAGAGAATGGGCTGCCAAACCAGCACAGGAGGGGACTCGCTACACCAGAGCACAGAGGGGTCATGTGTCTGTTCAGAAATAACCTGATGCCGGGTTCTGACCTGGGCTATGGAAGGAAGCAAACACAGTTCTTCTATGTAAGGCAGCTGTGCAGGTTGGACCTGTTACACTAAGGGGAACCTTTGACGGGCAACAGTGGAGTTGAAATAGCAAGACTCTGGCCCTGCACGCATCACCGAGGGGACAATGGTACCGTGGGAGGGACATCCCGGGCCCACAGCGTCAGGGTGCTCCAGTCCAGGCTGTGCAGGAAGCTACTCCGATGCTCCCCGAGGCCATAGAGGAATTTGGAAGGGAGGATGGTCGAAATCTGGAGAAACTGGTCAGCGAAGATCAAGGGAGCCACGGTCGTGTTTAACCTGGACGGGTGGCGGGAGGGGAGTGAGAGAAGATACAAAAGTGGGCAAGAAGCAGGATGAGGGACAGAGCAGGAGCAAGGGAAGGACAGAGCAAGAGAGGACAAATATCATTAAAACAATGTCAGTCTGCTCCTCTGCTGCTGCTAAGAGCAATCACGGCACCTTCCTTCCAGGATCTCAAACTTCTGCACAAACTAGAGATCACCCACCCCGGCGCACAGACGCCTAGATTCTGTTACAAATTCCATGGCTCAGCAATTTGAGTGAACTCTCCTATCCCAGCCAAATGCAGAGCCAGGGCACAACCTGGCCCAAAGGTCAGCATGACTCAGTCTGATCCAGAGGTTAGGTTTCAAGTCAAGGTGCCAAGAAAAGTCTCCTCAGAGATTATATGTAACCCTCTACGCAACAGAAACAACACAGGAGTGAGATTTCCTGATTGTCTAATCACCAGCAAACTACTCCCAAGAGGACCAGGTTAGCAAACGCACAAAGTTTTAAACAACAGTAAAATAAGGAAAGGGTGGTGAATCTGAACTCTTCTCTACATACCCCGTCCTACTAGAACTGGCTACATGCTTAAGGGTGTGGGCACAATGCCACTGAATGGATCTGTACATACTTACACCGGGACGGCATTTGGCCCTTCCCCCAGCAAATCCTGTGTGAGTGTGAGAGAAAAGAGCCAAATTTACAGCCCTCACACTGATTTCTTCCCCAGCATATTTGGCCCCAGTCCAAACTTGCACCCCACATGCCACCTGGTGTGCAGCGTAAAAACAATACCACTTAGCACTTACACAATGCTTTGCACTTGGAAGGCACCAGACAATCACTAAGTCATTAACACATTACGCAAATAAGCACATGGTAAATGCAGAAGGACAGACTCTTCTCCTCTCCGTGCCAAGCCACATCAAGACAACGTTAACCAAGTTCCCAGAGTCAACCCTGCATTCTTTCTACCCAGGCCCAGGAAGTGCCCATCCCCACGGTATCTGAAACCTCAGTTCTTGAGGAAGGAGGAAGAGGGAGAACAGCTGTCTCCCCCAGCCTACAGGGCATGCTGACACAGCAAAGCTCATGCTCTCCCCGCCCAAACCCAGGTGAATAAACCAAGCAGGTGGGAGTCTTGGGCTTAGGAGAGGAGAGAGACAGTTCCCTCCTCCCTCCTAGCTTCGGCTCTGTGGTGCCCCCACAGGTGGAGCTAACGGGCGGGGTCAGCTGCTGAAGTTGGAGAGAAAGAAGAGGAGGGTGAACTCTTACAGCACAGCGCCAGAGGCTCTCCGCCTCAGCAGCAGACCAAAAGGCTCCTTGGAGAACTCCAGGCTGTATACGGGATTCTCTGCTTTCTTCATTGCCCGAGGAACCTCCAGGGGGACTTCAAATCGAGGGCTTGTGGAATCTGTGATCTACAAAAGGAAGAAAACATGTCTTAAAAACAGCAAAGCAGGAGGCAAAGGAGTGTTTAATTGCCTCAGAGGGGCGACCTGACAGCAAGCTAAACTCAGCAACAGCTAGTGCCAGGGGGATACAGCTGCCGTGTCTGGCTTGACATGATGGGACCCTAGACTGAGACATAAGATGGGTTCTACTGCTTGTCAGGGGCCAGTGTCAGCCAGCAGAAACCAGGGGATTTAGTTAGCCAGACTGAGAGGCCCTACCTGGGACCCTTCTAGGCATGGAGGGCTTGGCGGGAAGGGACACAGACCAGAGAAGGCAGCTCACCTTGATGTGTAACCGAGTGTCTGTTTCAAACTCCACGCTCAGCTGCAGCCTCTCAATGTCTCTGGGATAATAGGCCTTCACCTTCCTCCTCAGCAAACCCACCATTCCCAGCGCAGTCTGGTTCAGGCTCTCCAGAGTGTAGCTGGGGAAGTCAGGGGGGTAAAAGCACCAGGGCACTCCGCTCCTGCTCCCCAAAGGCTGGTCACGTTCAATAAAGCAGCACCCCCTGCTCTCACAGAGCTCTTTTGTCACCACCACGTTCCTCTCAGGGTAGCAGTCAAAGCGGAGAGGCTCAGCGACAGCGCTGCATTTCTCCAGGGGCGTCTGTCCATGCTGGCTCCCAGACACCTGTCTGAGCATCCACATGGTGACTCCACTCAGCAGGCCAGCTACAATCATCAGCAGGCCAACACCCAGCCACCAAGTGGACAACTTCCGAAGGCAGGGCGGCTTCCCATCAATGCTCTCTTCTTCAGCATAGGATTCTGTAGGCTGTGGGATGTCTGTTGCCAGCTTTTGGTAGGACTTCATCTTCCATGTGCTAAAATGAGGGAGGGAATAAGCACCAAATGAAGGAACTGGCAGAGAAAATCCTACCCTACTGATGAGGAGATTCTTCCATAGGAGAATAATCATCATGAAGAATAAGCGATATCAGACCATGCCATAGCCCTGAGGTTGAATTTCCCTGCCTTGTCTTGCTGCCTGCTCACTGTTTTTCACAATAATGTTAGTGCAACATACAATCACAGCAGCTCTGGTCATTGGTTCCTTTGCCGTAATACTTGCATTGTGCAGAAAATACAGAATAACTCTTGACTCTGGAAACGGGTTTGAAGGTGGAAAACAGGACCCTGCCCTACTTGATCTGCTGCTCAGTGCTCTGCCTAATATAGGGCCAGGCCCTGCACAGGTTCACAGGGTTGGGAGAATCTACCAAGAGCTCTCCCGTACACATTGTACAAGGAACAGCTGCTGTTTAAGTCTGCATTCTCACGGAGCACCTTGAGCACTACCAGCAGAGGTAGCTAGCCTCCTGCACAAGCTGACAGACCAAAGCCAGAGAAGTGGCGGGAGATACACACACACACACACACACCTTTCTAAGGATGTTGCAGCTGTTACTCCAATGTGTGCTCTCCAGAGATATTCCGGCTATTTGTGAGTTTAGGGAGCCATAATGTTTCCAGGATCTGTTATATGGGCTGAACCCAGCTCCACCCACCCTACCACAGCTGTGGTTTCTGAGCCACATGAGATCCTTGTGAGGTGCTGAGCATGCTCAACTCTTACTGAAAACAACTGGCATTGAGGATCTCCAGCCACCTGGAGTACTGGACCTTTACATTGTAAAATCTTTGGGGCAGGGAATGTTCCTTAGCTCCATCCCATTATAAATGACTAAAGAACTATTTTGGAAATCTCGCATACAAACATCTTCTCTGGGGCCTCCTTGCAAACAAAGGGCTTTTCTGAGCTGCTACTGCCACTGCAGGAAAGGGAGAGATCTTTCAACACCTTAAACTACAGCCATTATTTCTCTAAACCGTAGATATGCATATATACTAATTCAAATACTTCTCACACCAAATCTGCATTCTGCAGGCAAAACAAAAGCACGGAGAAATTACTTTTCTTGATGTACAATCAAATATTTTATTTAATATATACACTGCAGTAGCACCAAGATGCCTCAATCAAGTCGGGCCCCAGTTTGCTAGGTGCTGTACAACCGTATAATAAAAGACAGTCCCTGCCCCATAAAGCAAAGCAGCTTTATTTAATGCATATTCCCCAAGACACTCAGGGCCACCTTGTCTATTGACTCCGTTAATACAGTCATATGCCAATGCAAAACTCTGCAGCTGCACGTGCAGATATTTGCATGAACAAACAGGTTGCTAAAATGCTGTAACCTGATCCATGCACCAAATGCCCCTGGACATGTATAAGCGCAGGGGTTCACAGGTGCAAACAGACTTTGCCTGCCACCTCAGTGGAGGCTGGTGGAACACAGGACCCCAAATTGTTATTTGAATGGATCACTATGAACATTTGGTATTAAAAATCCCCCCTGCCAATGCACTGGATCACCATTTCTCTCTCTGGAAATCTCTGCTGAACATACTTAGCTATTTTGCTCTCCCCGCCTCTGATCCGGTGAGAGCTAAGAAGCTTACATACACCTGTCTCCTCTTGACATTGTGGTTTCAGGAAGACAGTGAGGTCTCCCAGCTTGCAGCACTTCATGCCTGCTGTACCATAAACCTCCTAAAATAAGCCCTGCACATGGTTTCTACCACTTCAGTCTATTAGCAGCGCAAGAGTCCTAACTTCCTGTACATGCCTTGGGTACCTAAGAAAGTTAGATTATTAGAACTTTGAATATAAACAAAAATAATTCAGTAGAAATAAAGCCATATTCTTATCAATTATGTCATACCAAAGTTTATTAGGAGCTTTTCCCTTGTCTGAGTTCAGTGGGAACTTCTAGAAAGGATTTCAAAGCCCATTACAAAAATGGCTAGGCATTATTATCCGCATTTCACAGAAAAGTCGTGGCTTGCCCAAGGCCACATAGTGAGTGACAATACCAGGAATAGAATCCAGGTTTCCTGACTCCTAGCTCAACATCTTATCCATAGGACCTTGCTGCCTCCCCTATATAAATAAGATAGACAGATATAGACTGTGACAGAATATACCTGTGTGTGTCCACACCCCACGCACTACTGTAATCATCCTTGTGAGGTTTCATTTAAAAACTCATAATTTGCTGGTCATTATGGCCCCACAGGTATGGTGACCAGACAGCAAATGTGAAAAATTGGGATGGGGGTGGAGGGTAATAGGAGCCTACATAAGAAAAAGATCAAAAAATCAGGACTGTCCCTATAAAATCAGGACATCTGGTCACCCTACCCACAGGCCTCTGGAAGTCAGCATAATTTAGATCGGCCATGTTGTGGCTGGGAATGACCCAACACTCAACGGCCCCATGATGTGGGAGCACAAAGATGACTAAAAACCTGCCTTTGAACCCTCATCTCGAGCTGTATGTTGGCTCTTTAGACCTCTTTAGCTGTATGTGTGCCCTTGGACCATGGTCTGTAGCACGGTAGTTAGTCTATTGCAGGTTTCGAACACGCTTTGTAAATTTGTGAGGTTTGACAGAAAGCAGCACTGATCCTGTTAGACAGTAGCTTTATTTTAGCAGTACTGCAGCTTTAGCCAGCCTAGCTAAGTCAGTTCAAAAAGGATGTGATTCTTAAAGTCATGGGATACCCAGGAGAGGGAAAGAGGAGAAGCTGAGAACCAGCTCCCTGATTTTTCTGCCTCAGCAAAGGTTAGAGTAGCCTAGGGATGCTGTAACTTGTACTTCCTGACTATGGTTCCATAGGGACCACATATCAGCAGGGGGATAGCCAGAGCACTGTGTGGTCCAGCCATTTCCCCACCCTGCTCTCAATATGTCCCCTAAAACAGGGCTGTGAGGAGGGGAGATGTAGGAGCTGGGTACACTGGCTCTGCACCAGAGGAATCCCCAACGGGAAACTTGCAAATGCTCCTTTGCACCGCCTGGATTGCGCAAAGGGAGTGGCACAAAGCAAAAAGTCTGGCTTAAAATATTGATTGTAGCCCCTTGATCTTTTTTGAAATAATATGTTTAGCCCACAGGTTGAAAAAGATTAATATCACTAGCTTAGACAGACAGACAGTTTCAAACATAGTTACAAGACCAAGTGCAGAGCCAGACTGAAAGTCTGGTTTTAAAACACCCAGCCTTTCCTATGTTCTAGTTCAGGGGTTCTCAGCCTTTTTTGTTCTAAGGCCCCGCACAACACGCAATAAAAACTCCATGGCCCACCCGTGCCACAACAACTGCTTTTCTGCATCCAAAAGCCAGCACCAGTGTTAAGGGATAGCAAGCAAGGCAGTTGCTTGGGGCCCCTTGCCACAGGGCCCCACACAAAACTACATTGCTCAAGCTTCGGCTTCAGCCCTGAGTGACGGGGCTGAGGGCCCTGGGCTTCAGCCCCAGGTGGTGGGGCTTCTGCTTTCTGCCCTGGGCCACAGTGAGTCTAATTCTGGCCCTGCTTGGTTGCACCCCCTGAAACCTGCTCACGGCCCCCTAGGGGGCTCCAGATCCCTGGTTGAGAACCACTGTTCTAGTTAACAGTCCATAGTATTTCCATCATGGTCTAAAACTAAGTAGATGTATTGCTATTGGGGTCTCAAAGGTTGAGTCCGTTGTTGATATTAGGTTCAGGTAGGGCACAGTGTTGCCAAATCTCAGGATTTTATTGAGCTGCAGCCTTAAAGCTCTACCTTCTTAAGTCATTGATCTTGCATGGTGACAGGTTTCAGAGTGGTAGCCGTGTTAGTCTGTATCAGCAAAAAGAACGAGGAGTACTTGTGGCACCTCAGAGACTAACAAATTTATTTGAGCATAAGCTTTCATGGGCTAAAGCCCACTTCATCAGATGCATGCAGTGGAAAATACAGTAGGAAGATTTTATATATATATACACACACACACACACACACACAGAGAGAGAGAGAGAGAACATGAAAAAATGGAGGTTGCCATATCAACTCTAACGAAACTAATCGATTAAGGTGGACTATTATCAGCAGGAGAAAAAAAACTTTTGTAGTGATAATCAGGATGGCTCATTTCAAACAGTTGACAAGAAGGTGTGAGTAACAGTAAGGGGAAATTAGCATGGGGAAATCGTTTTTAGTTTGTGTAATGACACATCCACTCCCAGTCTTTATTCATGCTTAATAGTCTCTAAGGTGCCACAAGTATTCCTCGTTCTTTAAGTCATTGACTACATGAGACTCTCGCTTCTTAAAATGAAAGCTGTTTCTAGCCCTCATGGTTACAAAGAAAAACTTAACATGAATCTTAACGGTTCAAAAAGCTGAAGACAAATCAAAAGAACCCAACATTTATTATATATTAAAAATCTCATGATTTCTGAGACTTGATTTATAATTTTTTGAACACTAGGAATTGGCAATATTGATGACATTGCTACAGGATAACTGGATTAACCCTGCTGGCCACCATTGGCATTTCAGAGTCTCTTGACTCCAGCAAATAAAGAAAACAATCGATTGTAAAATTTCACCCCTTTCTATTATTGCTGTCCCAGATTGTATCTTGTCTATCTCTGCTGCAGTAGTTGAACATAAGAGGAGGGAACTTAAAGTTTTCTAAGAACTATGTAAACTAAGATCTCATTTTCTCTTACTAGACTCCGGTCTGATATATACGTAGTTAGGCTTGACAGAATTCAATGTTTTTAATATAATTTCAACTGATAATATCAATATTTATTTTTAAGCATTTTTAAATCTTTTTATTAGCTTAATTTTCACAGTAGCACAAAATTGCGGGTTTCATGCTTTTTGTTTCAAATTTTATCAATTTAAATTTTCCCAGTTGTGGGAAATTCAGGCGGAGTAAGACAATTATCTAATGACAGTAAGCACTGACATTCAAAAAGTTAAAGCTTTATAACTATTAAAACATAAATTGTCAACATCAAATGTCAAACTATATGAAGTAAATATCCTTAAATCAAACTCTAAATTCTCAAGCAGCATTTTTCTTCCTTTGCCTATCTGTACATTTCAATTACTTGTGGAATTTTTTTTTTTGTCGGTGTTTGTACCATGATATCGATGTTTACCAACACTAACTGATAAAAAATATAATCCTTCCAAGCCTAAATATAGTGTTATATGGTAATTGGACACTTGCATTCTCCTCTTGTGGACTTTAGGGGCATTACATTAAAGTCACAATGAAACTCAAGGAAGAAGTACTTTGAAATCCACGTGACTGAGAAAAAATTGAAACTGAAAGCCATTTTCTATTCCACTGCCAAAAATATAAATATAATGTACATCACAAGATATAAATAATATGAGAAACTTCTATTAAAAAGCAAGGAAGAAAAATTGCTGAATTCTAAAAGAGGTGAAAGATATTATTATTATTATTTGACTAGGTGCTTGGTGCTGTACAAAACACAAAAATAAAGACAGTCTGTTCCCTCTGGACCTTGCAGTCTAAAAGATAGATGACAAGAGGCATTGGAAAACCCAGATGGGAATAATTTAAAGGGAACCCCCTTCTCCATACTGAAGGTAAACTCAATTATTGGTAATGTGGAAAAAGAGATGGTGAGAACAGCTTCACAACATATGACAATCAGCCACTACTTTAGAAATGAACAGTGCTCCTAAACATTTTACAGAAGCCCAATACTGCTGTGCAGGTGTATCCTAGATTCTTGAAATTGTCACCTCCCTTTGGCACCACTTACCTACCCTGTCGTGCCCCTAAAGCTATCTTGAACACAGCCCCTCTAGGCTGCCAAAGGGGATGATGATCAACACTCTAAACGTTGCATCTGAAATGTCCCAAGCTCCCTGGAGTCTGCAAGAAGTTAGGTAGAGCAGGCACCCTGCAGTTTACTGTGGGGGGACTTTTCAGCAAGACCTTATATACCTGGGTTCTGCCAGAACGTTAGGGTGCCCAGGGCATTTTTTTGTACAAGACAGAGTTTGAAGCAATTGCTTGTCTCTGACCACCCTGTAAAGCTGCAACCCCCCACCCCAGAGGTGGCTGCACCTCAGCAGTGAGGGGTGTGTAGAGAGTCAGGGATGTTGCTCATGGGGGTGAGCAATCCAAGATAGAAGTTGGGTAGTCAAACAGCACACTCACTATGCCCCACACTACTACGGGAAGGACGGATGCCCCTCCCCACTCTCCTGTCTCCACTGCCCCTCCTGTACCAACTGCACCACCTCCTCCTCCGGCCCGGCCCCGGCCCCGCCCCCATCCTCTTGCCCCGCCACTCCCGGATCCTCCGGCCCCTTCCCTGTGCGCCCCCGCCGCCTCCTCCCCCTACCGTGTCTGCGCTCCATGAATGAACACGGTGGGCGTGACCAGATGACGCGCTATGACGAGAGGGCGTGGCCACGTGACGCGAGGAGTGATGCGCGATCCCGGAAGCGGCCCGGCCCCTGGTTGGTCGGCTCCGGGGCGGGGGGGGGCCCGCGCTTGTTGTTGTTCCCGGGACTCGCACACACACAGAGAGGGAGGCTGAGAAGCGCGTCCCCGCCACTATTCCCCCGCGCCGCGCGCGTCCCCGCCTCCGCCGCCACCTCCCCCCCGCGCGCTCCTGACAGGCCCAGGTAAGACGCAGCCCCCGGGGTGCGGCAGTCGGGTCCGGCCCGGCGGGGTGGGGCAGGGTCCGGCCCGGCCCGGCCCGCGCGGAGCCGGGCAAGGAGGGGCCGGGCACCTTGTAGCAGGGGCTGGAAATTTGCTGAGTCACCATCGCGTGGGACACGTGGTGTCCACCCCCGACCGGACCGGACCGGACTGGACCGGGGGGTGATGCCGCGGCCGGCTCCGCGCCGGGAGGGGGGGCGGTGCTCACACACGTGGCTGCCCCGGACGGGGGCCCCACCACGCGCTCGGCGCCGGCGGGCGGCTGGGCGGGCTGAGGAGCAGGTGGGGGGCGCTGCGGCTCGGAGAATGGCAAATCGGGGGGGGGAGGGGGCTAACGGGGGGGGGGGGGCGGGGTCTGGCCCGCGCGGGGGGGCAGGGAGCGGTGTGGGGCACTGCCATGGGGCGCCCAGGCTGCGCGGTGAGGGGCGGGAGCCGGGGTGGTTCTGATCAGAGGGCACTGGGGCTCAGGGCGGGGTGCGAGAAGCGGAGCTGGCAGGCTTGGCATTGGGATGAGAAGCAGGAACTAGAGGGGCTGGGTGCCTGGAGTGTGGCATGAGGGAGAGAAGTAGGATCTGGGCCATTAATAAGGAGGCTTGGTGAGGAGTCGGGGATGCTGCCCACATCTCTTGGGGATAGGAGGTGAGAGGAGAAGACCAGAGATTAAGCTGAGTGACTGTGGAGAGGTACAAGGAACACCAGGGATCTGAGGGGCAGGAATGGCTCATACACTGCAGATGGCATAAGGGTCTTGGGGAGAAGAGTGCAGAAGTATATGGGATTAGCACTCTCCTGGTGGGACTCTGTCAATGGCGCATTGGAGCAGGAAATCTGAGCAGAGAGGAGAGGTAAACGTAATGGATCAGAAAGGTTGGGAGGGTCTTAGGACCAGAGTTTCAGGCAAGATGAATAGCGGAGTCTGGAATGGTCTTTTAACTGAGGAGAGGGTGCCTAGCCAAAGGGACATTGGGACAGGAGGCTTGAGTTGAGAGGAGGTATGGGCATTAACTAAGCCAGAGACCCCAATCCTCTGCCTATCCTCTCCAGTATGGAATGGGGGAGAGAGAGAGCGAGCGAGCCTGGGCAGGCATGAAGGAGAGTAGAGAGGGATGGTGGTTGGGAGTGAGGCTATGTCTACACTGCACTTTCAGCATTAAAACTTTTGTCGCTCAGGGGTGTGAAAAGCACCAGTGTGGAGAAAACGGTTTGTCAGAGGGAGAATGTCTCCCGCCGACCACACTACCACCCCTCATTGGTGATGGTTTTATCCTGTCCTCCGGAGAGCTCCCTCCTGGCGACAAAGAGCGGCTACACTGTGTACCTGCCATTGTAAGGTGCTCAGTGTAGACATAGCCAGAGTGAACATGGATAGCCTGAAAGGAGTTAATAGTTGGGCTGGAAGGATTGCATCCACTAGAACAAGCTGTAGTGTTAGCAAGCTGTATGATTCAGCAAAGCAACTTTTCAGTTAAATCCTTCTGAATTTAGATAGCGCTGCCGGTGTAACGTCTCCAAGTTGTGATGCTTTTTCTGAATTTAGCATTTGTGCATAGCTCCTCTCTGAATGATTTTATTCTGTCCCCTTAAAGAATCCATGCAGCCCCATCAGCAAGCATTCGAATAACATGCAGAGGCATCTGTATGCATGCATGTTGGTGGCACACAGCAAGTACCTGAGGAAGGGCGACTGCTAGAATTCAGACGCTCCTGCAAACCCTTCTACTATGACATTAAAGGAAATTGCATATCCCTAGATTTTTTTTTTTGTAATTCTTTGCATTGTGTTAGCCATGACAAATGGACACACCTTCATATGACATCCTGGGGTGTTGAAACCCTGTGTAAGGCACATGTTGCTTAATCACCTGCTCCACATGGCCACCCATGAGACTGAAAGAGCCTCCTGGTTTAAACATGGTCTTGGTAACGTAAGATGCCTTGCATTTTGAATCAGAACGGCCACCAGTCCTTGCTACAGACATTGGCATGTTTTCTATCACTGGGAAGGCCAAAAGCATAAGATGGTGGAGGAGGGGACCCTGAACCCACATCGTAGTGGTGGTTCTCATTAGCTTGCGCTATAGGACAAGCGTACAGATTGTGTCTAGTTTTGAATGGTTCTTGAAAACAGTTCTAGCAAACCTGTGCCCTGTGACTCGGAGTTCTAAATATGACTGACTTTGAAGTGTAAAGAGAGCCTTGAGAATTCTGGATAAAATCAGTATGGGTCCACAGTTCTGAGGGGAGCACTGAGGTTCTGGAAACACTGATAAGCAGGCATCCCTACTACTGGCAGTTTGCATCTCAGTGGCCTTTATCCTCCCTACAAAATACACTAGTTTGCGTAGAAAAGAGTTTTTCTGGACTAACCGTAACATTCTGTGCTGATGTGAGAAATGCAGGTTTGGTTTCCTGGTCCACTCTTTTCCTAGACTGGCTGAGAATGGGAATTCTGAGGAGGCAAAATGTTTCCCTTCTGAGGGGAAGGAGATGCTTATTGACAAACCCCACAAACCTTCTTTAGATACATAGAGGTGTGAATAGTCTCAGGTGAGGAGGGGCTACCCCTGGAAGGGGGAAACATCTGAAAATGGTCAGATGGGTCTCCAGCAGTTCAGAGACCACACCCTTCATGAAAAGTGGGGGGGGAGGGGGCTTTAACATTCAGAGCGTCTGCTCTGCGGGTAGATTTGCCTGGTGACTGTGCAGGATACGGATCACTTTGGATTTTCAGACTGAGATAAGGGTGGGGAAACCTTATTCCTCTATCTTCTTCAGGCAGGGAAGGAGATAGCACAAGCTAGAGAAACATCCCCGCTGGGGGAGACAAAGGAGGGGGAATGGAGGTGTGTCTAAACCTTAAAAAACATTTCATAGTCAACTTTAGAGAGAGCTGTTGCTGCTGCAAAGGGCCGTTTCTCTATTTCCCACACACACACACCCATTCCTCTGTGTGTTGCTCAGTGGAGGAGGGGCCCTGTTCTGGGATCCCAGCAGAAAACAGGCCATGAAATCTCAAATTGTGAACAAACGCTTTTGGGCAAAGGGGCTTTGTAGAAAATGGAAAGGGCTCCATTAACTGTCTTGACCTGTCTGCCCCCTGGGTAGCTCCTCACTAGAGCAAAGCTGGGTGTGGGAAGAAGAACAGAGAGGTAGTGAGCAAATGCTCCTGTCCCACACAGTGGAAAACTGCATCCCATTTTGTGGGATTTGGGGCCTTGTGTCTTTGGAAAAGGTGCAGCCCTGCTCCCAACACCAGCCCAGCCAGTATGTTCGGTTATACAGCTGCCATGGTTTAGTATTTAATTTATTTACCTTGCTGCTTTCGCACTGATGGAGCGTGCTTGTGTCGCCTGGTCTCTTTCTCTCCCCTTCCGTGTGTAAACTGATGCAGAGAAGCCTGCCTCCTCTCGTCTCTGCCTAAACGTGATGGACACTTTTATGATCCAATGACAGTGCATAGAATAGGCAGGACCAAGGGGGAGGGAAAATTAACCCTGTTTGTACCTAAGAGACTCTCAGAGAGAATGGGGAGGATAATTATTAATGAGGATATGGTTACAGAGTGCAGGGGCTGTGCTGAATCCCATTAGCAGGACACTTGGCAAAATTTGTCAGGGCTTTGCACTCACACTTTAGCTTAATTGTGTTAAATGTTCTTTGAAACATTAGGGTTAACTCAGACCCCACTGCAAAAGTACAGCGTCTAAAAAATATGGAAGCAGAAATCCGCAAACTCAGTTTCTAGTATCTGAAGGCCGTGCACTTTGCAAGTTTCCCTAATTTCGGTGCCTTAGTCTCCATTGTTTCTGAAACAGATTGGAAGTCTTAGACATTTTGTAATGTCTATGTCTTTATTGAATTAACTGTAAACGACCGGTTGGTCAGTGTTCAGGTGCTCTGTTGAAAACATGCAACTATATTGGAGGTTTGAGAACTGGAGGTGGGACGCCTGGGGCTTTGGCTGCTGAGGTGGCATGGTGTGCAGTTTTTTATCCCACAAACACACCGTACTTTTAGCAGGCGTCTAGCTGTGAAATACTGGAACAGTGCTAACGCTCTACGTTCTCAAGAAATCCCAAGCTCAGCACCCTATTGAGATGAACAAGCCTCTCACACTTTTTGCTGAGCTATTGTTTCAGGCTGTCTAAAGACTCAGGCAGGTAATACTCCATTGGTTCATGTTTGGACGATATTCTTGTGACTGTAAAGCCTAGAAACTCTCCGTAATGGAAGCAATGATCCTGCTGCGTGGTTCTGAAGCAAGGGGTAGATCTGTGGCAAATTCCACTGGCTTGCAACATCTGGGACACTGCATAACAGTCCTGTTCTCTTTCCTCCTTAATAACTATATAAGCTGAGAAAGATGGGATATAATAGTTGGAGCATAGGATAACTAAGAGCTATGAATTCATAAATCCTAATCCCAGTTCTGCCATTAAATCCCAGTGTGGCTATGTGCAAATCACTTCACTGTGCAGGGCCTCAGTTTCAGTGTCTGTAAAATGGAATCTTTATTTGCCACTGGAGCTGGTGTGAGATTTAACTGATATTAGTATAACATTGTTTATCACTAGATTTTATAAATGCACATGAGATCAGAGCTCTGTACCCTCTCTATATCAGAAGCTGTCTGCAGTACATCAGACCTCAGTAGCTCCCAGTCTCCCCTTCCTGAAACTCCAAGGTCTCTGTAGTGTGACCCACAGGCATGCACTCATGATCCCCTGAATCCTCTGCTCTGTAACCACAAGGGCTCTGCAGCATCTGACTCGGTTGTTTACTAAACCACTGAAGACTGTCTGATCCCTGTCCAGGCTTCCCCAGAGAGAGCCTCAGAGTCCTGTCCTGACAGCATTCTGATTCAGTCCGAAGGTTTCTGAATCTGTTCTTTGCTGCTGGATGCTGGTTCTGATCCATAAGAGAATTGGAAAGCTGGCTAGCTGGGTGAGTGTTCTGTGTATAGCTTCTCTCTAGAACAGTACACACGGTGACTCACCCCTCCTCTGTGTCTTCTCTCCATTCACGTAGAAGTTATTGCCTCACGTATGCTTGCTCTCTGTGTGATTCACATCATTGGGGTATCCTTCCCCCCTTCTCTGTTACAGATGAATGACAAGTGTCAGTCTGCTTCTCAGTGTGTGTGAGGATTGTTAGAGCAGGAGGAGGACTTGTGAATGATGGAAGGGAAGATATTCTCTGCATTCCACACTGCAGTGTCTTGGGAATCCATGCTGTGTCTCCAAGGGACAGAAGCACAGAGCTTAGGGTTTAAGCATCTGCCGTTCCCTCATCTGTCAGACCTGATGTCCTCCTTGGTGGACGTGTCATGTGCCAGCTTTGTAGGCATGGTTAACTGACTTGACCGTCTTGCAGGTGTCTCACGTATGGCACGTGGAGGTGTGACGATAGGGATTGGGTAAGTGTGCGCTTCTCACCGGATGAGAACAGTTGTCAAATTGAAATGCTCTGCAGGGGCCAGGAATAGCGTGGCTATTCCGTTTCTCACAGCAGCAGCCAGGGCAGTCTGTCTGGCCTCTGACATAAGGGTAGGCTGTTGGCTATGGATTACTCATTCATGGTGACCAGCCACACTCCAGCTCCAAGGAGCCAGCCTTTTAAATCTTAAAGGAAACTTACAGGCAGAAGCAGGAAGAAGGGTACCAAGAATTGAAAATAGCTTGTGGATAAACAGAAAGTTTGGGTAAGTGACAGAACAATTTCATTGGAAATGATCTAGCTGGATTTTAGTATGGCTGGACAGGGTGTATTCCTAGCATAATCTTCTATGCTTAATTGAGACTATTGATGATTAATAGTCAGATAAAATTGAGAATTCCTTCCTGCTTAAACTGCCCTCCTCTGTCTGCTCCTTAGGAGGGGAAAAGTTGTTGCAGGCTTGCTTGGGGAGATGGTCATATAGTCTCAGGTTACTGTACATGCTGCTTCATGTGTGAATGGAAGCTAAAGAACTGTGGTGCTTCCTACTGGATCATTTATGTCCTTGCCAATGTTTCCTTTTGTAGTAAAATCAGTTTTAACATCCAAGGCTGTGTATGAACTACAAACAAGTGCACCCGTGGCTGCTGTTAGCTACACAGTGGCTGCTGGTATCTAACACTGCCCTCTGTAAAGTGCTTTGGGAGCACTGGAGTGTGAAAAGTGCTACTAAAACCAAATTCTGATCTCCTCTGCTGTGCTCTTTTCTTCTCACACAGCAGTGCTGCCCCACCTCATCCCACTAGTAAGGATTGTCTTGGTTGAGTGGGTGGGGAAGAGGAGAGCCCCAAAACAAAATAGTGGGTAGTGCTGTATGTGCCAAACTGAAACCATCAAACTTGTGGTCCTGGGCTGAATAAGCAGAGCGCTTCAAATTCTCATGAGGATGCTATAAGTCAGATAGGAGCCATCTGGGGGTCAACTGCAAGGGTGTTGACAGAAGCAGGACTGGATTTCCAATTAGGCACAGAAGGCACATGCCTAAGGGCGCAGGCATTCTGGGGGCAACTTACCTCTCTAAAACTGTGTGCCAGACGAAGGTCAGCTGTAGGCGGGGGGCGCTGAAGATGCTCTGCCTAGGAGCACATAAGGTGTAAATCCGACCCTGGACAGAAGTGGTGTCAGATAACCTTATAAAAACACTAGCACTAGGGTTCTTTGTATCCTTCCAATAAAAACACTTGTTTTAAATATAAATGGGAAACACAACCTTATAGAAACACTTGTTCCTTTACCGGGGCATAATAATACTTATTTATCTATCGCTCAGCAATGTGCCATGTGGCTTACAGAATAAAAGTAACATAGTCCCTGCTCCAAAAAGCTTGCAGTCTAGCTTTAGACATGAGGCTGCAAATGCTGTTAACAAGGAATAGGTAAAGAAAATCTTTATAGTAATAAGATCACACATTTATATAGAGCCTTGCAGGCACCCCTATAAGGTATGTGCACTGGGCACCATTAAAAATTGAATGTTTGCAGCACTGTGTACCTTTTTACTTAGGGGTTTTCTGTTTTTTTGCAGTCTGTGTACAGGAAATGTCACATACTGTAGTATATTTAACCACTTGTAGGTGGTAAATGGATAGTCATAAACAGCACCAACTGTGTAAGTATTTTTATCCCCACCTTACAGCAGGGGACATTGAGTCAGAAGTTAAGTAACTTGCTCAAGGCCTAAGACTGCATAATTGTCTGTCAGGATTACAACCAAATTCATGGTACTAAGTCTTGCTCAGACCACACCACATGATGATCCACGGCATAAAATAAATTTATCATGGGATATTCAGTCACTTGAGTGATCTTATCTTGGTGGTTTTAACAGTATTATATTAAACTCTAGAGTAGGAGTCTGTTCTCAAATAGCAGTGGACCTTCACTCCAGTGTCTGTGCGTAAACCAGTATTTGAGAATCGATGCTTATGCAAGAACCAAATTCCTGCATGGGGTCTTCTTCCAGATGCTGATTTTGCTCATTATTTACAGCTGATTTAGTGACCACCACCTGTGTATTGAGTTCTCCCCACCCCCAGCCCTTCATCTTAATCCCACTAGTGACTCTGGTGTTCTGCCTGTCTTTGTGCCTGGACCCCTATAATGGGAGCTGATCCTAAAAGACTTCAGAGGACATGCTGGTTTCTTCTAGAATATACCGATTTATAAGCCAGGCTGCCATTTATTTAATGAATAGGAGGCATCCTGTGTTAATACTGACCCCCAGCTATGAAGGATGGCATGTTAGAGCTTCTACACCTCTAATTTCTATAACACTTGTAACAACCTGGGCCCTTGTTAAATTGTTGTGTGCCTGGTCTGGCACCAAACATGGAGGAGTCTAGGACCTTCCTCTGAGCAGTGTGGAATGTAAATAGACATCCCTTCAGCAGACATCAGAGCACAAAGCAACAGGTGACCAGAAGGGGGGTTCATCACACAGAGTCGCAGGAGGCTTTTAAAAATAAGCAGAGTTACTTTGGGTGGCAGATTACCCCCGACAGTGACCCCCGAGGGAGTCTCCACCCTCAGCACTTGCTTTCCACAATATTCCACATTTCTTCCCCTCTCTGAGCAGCCAGCGGAGTGTTCAGTTTTTCCATCGACTGGTGTAGAAAGTGCTTTGAAGACTCACTGGGTGAGGATCAAAAGCCTTTTTGTGTAATCGGTGGGTGTGACCGAGTCATGTTCTCTCCCCCCCCCTTCCTTTCTTGACTTCCCTTTTCCGTTTTCAGTGGGCCAGGTGCCGACAGCAGGACTGTGGTGTGCCCCTTTCCCTGCAGGGGTGGGGGGGATGCGGAGGGAAGGAAGGAAGGGTTTCTGGGTCTATGGGAATCTGAGCTCTAGCTCTCCAACTCTGTAAACAGCTGGTGACTCACTACATAGCTATGGCACCAACTGACTGCCAGGCCTGAGGCTGTGTGTGTGTGTGTGTGTGTGCACATGAAGGGAGGGGGCTGCAGTGTGTTTCCTTTATACACGGGCGACTCGCTGCTCCTTTTACTCATTGGGACTGTTTGAGTAGGGCTAGGAGCCCTTTCTTCTTCCTGTCTGTGCTTATGATGTGTGTTTGTGCCTCTGACTTGAGCAGGAACATACTCCTAGACGTAGTTAGTGAATACCAAGTGTGACTGGGAAGTGAGGGAGAGGAGAACTGCAAAGAGGGAGAAGTGATGTCTGGACAGATGTCTGTGTGTGTCTCAGGCTTCTTAGTTGTGCTGCAAGTTTTGTATTTCACATAGAAGAGAGGTCAGACTCCAGCTCCATACCCCTCAGTAAGTGGTGAGGTGCCCTCCCAGGTGGGTTTGTGCTACTTAGACTGTGGTGAATAATGACCGTTTGTCCATGGCATTTTAGTGGACTTAGCTGCGTCTGCTCCTGCTGCCGGGGAGGAGGTGAGGGTAGCTGGCACTGCTGTGAGGATGGGGTGTCATACGACACAATGCACCACCCTGTGTGGTGCCGCACAAAAGACACTGCGTACCAGTCGCTTTAAGTGGCCCATTCATCATGAAGCATCTCTCGCTGGTCTGGCTCATGTACTGCGTGATAGGAGGCAGTCGGGTGGGGGCGAGACATGCAGATGGAGAGATGGAAAGCTACCATCTCTGTCTCAGGCTGACAAAGAGATGAGGTGCATTATTGAGAACATTCTGCAATCCAGGGAAATGCCTTTACTTTGTGATTCTGTTCTTTGTCTTTCCTCTACCTCAATTGTGTGCATGTCACATGATGAAGTATCTTGACTGGTACAATTAAAGTAAAAGCAGCCTGAACTGAGCCAGCCTCCTTTACCCACACAACTCCCTGTCACCCCCTGCATCCCACTTTCATATGCCCTTGGACCTCCCACCTCCAGGGTTGTTTGCAGATATGAATGAGTTTGTTTACTCTCTGACGACCTCATGATGTCTTTGCACAGACATGACCTGAAGTCATTATTGCTTTTGGGCTTCTCTGTTTCCATGGTTACTGGCTCAGGGTTGGCTACTTTCCCAAGGTCACCATGGCAACTATCAGAAGGGAATCATGCTTGGGATGCTTTGGCTGTATTTTTCATGAATGATTAGAATGTGTGACACGATGCAGACGTGGAAATGGGATGGGGAGGGGGGCAGAACTCCCGCCAGACAGTCTGTGTGTTCTGTCACCCAGCACCACTGCAGCCTTTGAAATCCACTACAGCCGCTCCTTGGGAGGGACAGACTCTGTGTCAGAGCTGGAGCCCTCGCACCCTCCCCAGCTTGTGTAGCCAAGATGCTGGGGAAAGTATAGGCAGATGCTGTGACATCACAGCTGCAGTGCCCTCTTCTGTGGTAGGTACATCACGAACAATCACTCTGGCAATGTCATCTCTCCAACTTGGTGGGTGTGAAGGTTCTGGAACAAGGTCCCCTGGACGGATTCTCTAAAGTGCTGATTGAAGGGGAGAAGTTAGCAGCGAAGGTGAGAGTGAAGGGCAGCTTCCCAGCAGAGGACATTCTTTATGTCAATGGATACTCCTCTAGGAATATCAGACAGGTGACTTCTTGCAGCCTTAGGGTGAGACGTGAAGCAACAGTCCTGATCTACCGGGAGGCACAGAAACTCGCCCTGTGTCTTAATAATCGGTTTTGCCTGCTTTTTCAAAAGTGATATATTTGCGGTGTCTGTGGCTAAGGGTTAGTAATGGAATACCTTTTTTCCCCAGGCTGCTGGTTCAAAGACAGTCCAGGTCAGTAATGACCAAAATGGGAGGGGAGCAGCGGCAACGTTACTGTCTGGTGGCTTTTCCGTGTCTTTTGTGAAATGAGTTGATAGTCTTAGTCCAGTCCCTACCGGCTGGATCTGTATATCTCAAAATCCTCCACAAAAACTGACTGGCTCATGGAGACTGAACTCCCCTCTAGCCCTTAGAGATGAAATAGCACATTGCCACAGTAGTATATGGTAGCCAGCACAATTGCTAATTGAGGATGGAATCCAGTATTGATCCACTTCCTCGCACTTTTTCTCAGCAAAAATAATATCAAGAATTTAAAACGAGCCCCATTTAACTTCAAAAAACCCAAACAAGCTGTATTTACAAGTGGCACTTGCTGGCAATACAAAGACCCTCCCATATGTGGCTGAAGGAAGACACTCCTCTCTGAATCCTTTTGGTGGTCCTAAAGGCTGATGGTTTTTGTTAGTGAGTGGTTACATAGCCCCAAAACGTCGCATGGTGCTGTAGAGAATGGGTCACTATGTCTTGAATGTTGGGTCTGTTTCCTTCCCCATTCCCTTTGAAAATCTTGTTGTGTTGTTTTTTCCAGTTGCAATTTCTGACCAGTTCTGTCCAGGAGACTGTGCCCAGGTTATGACGACTAATCCCAAACCGAACAAGGCATTAAAGGTAAGGCTGTGGTGGGAGCCTGCCTGATCTGATTCTGGGTAAATGGGATGGGTCAAGGAGCCGCGCCAATAGTGCCAAAAGCCATTTATTCTCTGAGGGTTCTGTTTGCAAATTAGTGTGTCAGAATGCTTCTCTGGTATCAGCTGGGAAGCACTTGTGAAGAAAGGATAGGGGACACTGTTGACATAATGTGGGGGAAGACCAGAGTCTCTGGGATTGTGCATAGACTAGAGTATCCCTGTTGGTATTAAGGAGACACTTCTAAACAGGTGGGGGTTGAGGTGTATTGACAGTTATGCGGGTGTGAGAGATTGCTGCTACTAAGGGCATATGCACTTAGATAAGGAAGACACAGATTTGCAGATATCTTACCTATAGATCTGTGTAGGCAGTGAACTCTTCATAGACACCCTTGCCTCATGGCTTTGATGGCACATTTTGCTGATGAGCCTGTTAGAAATCCCTTCTAGTGTCTTGGATCTCTCCTCCAGGTGTCCTGCGTTCTCTGTAAATGTTCTTTTTACCCCTTCAAAGTTCTGCAAATAACTGTGGCTAGAGACCAAACAAATAACCTCTTAAAGGTTGAGAGAGGGAGAGTTCCTCTGTCTGCCCTATCTAACCTCCCTGTACTGTGGCCCAATAAATGGGCTTACAGCCTTACCACTTCAGGATGTGATCTTATGAGCTAAGTACTGTTGGGTTTGGACAGTACGTGGGTGAGAGACCTTCAGAAAAGAAATGCACAAGATGCAGGAAGTGGTGGTGTTTCTTTTGGATCAGTACTGAACCAATGCCTCAGCATAATCCCACAAGGCACTGTGCTGCTGGAGATGAGATGAAAAGCTATGGTCCTGACCCCTTGCGATAAAGATCCCATGGCATGTTTCAGCTCAAACAATTTTACTCCAGTCTCCTTAAAATTCTCCTTGTAGTATCCTGAAGATACTATGCCGAAATATCTGCCATGCACCACCCAGAGGTGGCTGCATTTCTGTGGCATGCGTAGCCTGTAAAGTGCTTTGGAATCGTTCTGTCGGAGAGGCGCTATATGAATATAGTTACATTACTGCAGGGTAGCATAGTTGCTTTCTTGCTTTAGCCAGGATGGCTGCTCAGTACCTGTTCATGTTGTTGTTGTTGACTGTTATCTATATGACATTGATACTTGTAGGTAAAGGAGGAGTCAGGAGAGAACGCCCCAGTGCTGAGTGACGATGAACTCGTGTCAATGTCCGTCCGGGAGCTGAACCAGCACCTGAGAGGTCTCACGAAAGAAGAGGTCATCCGCCTGAAGCAGCGGAGGCGCACGCTCAAGAACCGGGGCTATGCTGCCAGCTGCCGCATCAAGCGTGTGACACAGAAAGAGGAGCTGGAGAGGCAGCGGGTTGAGCTGCAGCAAGAGGTGGAGAAGCTGGCCCGAGAAAACAGCAGCATGAAGCTAGAGCTGGACGCCCTGCGCTCCAAGTACGAGGCATTGCAGACCTTTGCTCGTACCGTTGCACGGGGGCCTATTACCCCGACCAAAGTCGCCACCACTAGTGTCATCACCATTGTGAAATCAGCTGAAATCTCATCCAGTTCTGTGCCATTTTCAGCAGCATCCTAGTGCCCTAGATGGGGGAACTACAGCCTTTCGGAGGGATGGGGAAAGGGCTCTTATGCACCGTTCCAGAGTCCTTGGTCACTTCAAGAATTGGCATTTTAACAATTCCTTCTCTTTCAAAAGTGCAAAAAAAAAAAAAAAAAAATCTACAAAGGGAACGTAACTGGCTGCTCCTCTGTGAACTTAGTGGTTCCATGAAGCTCTTGTGGCTGGGATTTGAGCTCTGTACCTAGTATGAGCTTTCTCTTCCTCCTCCCCCTGCCTCCCCAACCCCCTTTAGGCTGTGGGCAGCTTCCCAATTGGGAGAAGATACCGGAGGAGCCTTTGTGAATAATGTTCAAGAGCCAGGTAACAGATGGACTGTCGAAATCATGTGAGATGAATGTATAGAGAAGAGTTTCCTTCAGTGGCATCCAACTCCCATTAAGAAGTTACCTCACCCCACCACCACGTTCCACTGTCATAGCAGTGGCAGAGAAATAAACTCTGAAGCAGAGTCCATTCCGCCATGCACTGGGGGGAGGAGAGGAGGGTTGGTCATACAGAGAGGGAATATGTTTGGGTCAGACCACACCAGTTAGGAAAAACCTTCCTGTCTTCAGCCCATACCGGTTACCAGTTTACATGTTTTAATACACCCCATACCTGTGTGGCCTATAAAGCTAAATTGCAGCCTCCCTTATACAAAGCCAAGTCTACCAAGAGCTCCTTCCCCAAGATGTGCCTGTAAATTGGGTATATTTATGCAGTTTATTTCTTCCAGATGATCCACAGGTTTGTAAAAGTGGCTTATTCAGGGTTCCTTGAAGCTCAAGGGAGGAAGGCACAGTAAAATTCAAGAAGGGAGGTATGTTGCGGGGCATAGAGAGAAATACTAGAAGTATTACTGGCCTGAGGCAGAATTGGTTGCCATGGTGGGAAGTTGTTGTCCTGGAAATCAGCACTGTGAAAAGGTGTTTATGTAGAGCATGTTAGAAAGATGTGTTAAAAGCACTGAAGTAAAAAGAGGGCCGATAGTGTATGTGCAAGAAGATCAAAGCCAGCAGAAACTCCTGGATAACAGAGGTAGTGGTGGTTAAGGCCTTTGCCTGTTAGAACAGTGGCCATCCCAACCTAAGGGGCCATGTACACTGATCTTTGCCAACAAGAGATAGGGTATGGGATGCTGGGTGGAAGCTGAAAAAGGGAAGAAAGATTCTTAACCCAATCTCAGTCATTAAAGCTGGGTTCCAAAGAGTAGAAAAACCTATAGTGTTTTGTGTTGAGAGGGTTGAGAGAACCTGTCTGACAACAATCCTGAAACTCAACATTTCTTGGGGATGTGAATTATCCCTAGAGATGAATGGAGGGCAGGATTGGAATCGGTGGCTTTTGGGGGATGGTAAAATTGGGGTCGATAAGTAGGGCTTATGGTTCTGAAGGATAGTTGGGAAGAGGTAACCGTGGCTCAGCAGTGGGCAGGAAAGGGAAAGCCAAAGGGAGAAGAGTCTATTCTTTAACAGGACTGAAAAGACATTCTAAGTTTCCAGGTCTGAGTAAAAATAGCTATGTTCATGTTTGTGTGTTTGAAGTAGGAAAGAAAAGGGATTGCCTGGTGTTCCAGAGTAGGTCAAAGATTTGTGGGCTGTCAGATGCCTGCTCTAAAGCAGGTGAGAAGAGGTTGAGATTCCTGAAGTTCAAGATGACTGGAGGAGATGGCTAATGTTCATATTCAGAAGAGTTTGGTAGACTGGTGTTCCAGAGTAAGGTACAAAGGAGAAGATGGAGAAGAATGACTGGTGGTCTAGTTTAACTGAAAAGGATAAAGGAAGATGCTCCTGTCATTGAAGAGGACAGAAAATTAGCATCCTAGGCCAGTGTAGGATATTGTTTGTGAAGTTATCTTGTGTCTTGAATTGCAAGAAGAATGCACAAGTTTAGTGAAGCCCTGTCTTTCTTCTAAAGACAAACACAAGTTGTTGTTGGCTCACTTTTTCCCAGTCACTGGAGTCTCTTGGTTTCCCAAGAAGGTACTTAAGTCAAGTAGTTGGAGAGGCAGAACCTGGTTCTCATTCAGTCCTAAACCTCTACACTGATGACTTTCCTGAGCCATAGGATGTGTAAGAGTAATGCTTCCTTGATGGCTTTTACCCCACCAGATTCATCTCCTCCTGGAGGAGGCAAACAGGAAGTTACCAACAAATATAGTTTGGAGGTATTTAGCTCCACTTCTCCTCCACTTCCTTACCATCTCCTAACAGGCAGATTGATGTCCTGCGTATCAGTACCAGTTATTGGCTCCCCCAGCAGAAGCTGAGGAAGAGAAGACCTTAATTCCTTTTCATGTTCTGTAACTCAAAAGTACTTGGAAATCTTCCCAGATCTCTGAGGTGCAACCATTAACACAGGCAATGTCTAGATTCCTAGCACTGTTGGGACTTTAAAAGAGAAACAGAAAAATATCCAGTGGACTTGGAAATGACTGAATGTTCCCCATTTCTAAAATAGCTCCATGAAAGTCTTCACATTCCTGAACAGATAAGACCACCCCCTCCACCTGGGGAATCCTTCACTGCACCAAGGAAATGAGATCAACTAGACAGGAGAGTAATGGGAATTTAAACATAATTCGGTGGGGTTCAGTTGCTGTTGGAATGAGATGAGGAATAGATCTGAGTTCTTTACTAGTACTTCCATTGTGGCCGAGCATTTTCCAGTTCTCGGAAATGTGCCAAAGGCTTGTCCAAGTGATTGCTGGTTTAGTGCTAGAAGGCGCGTAGTCTCTGATTACTCAATCAAGAATGAGGCCTGGGTGTTATTAAAGCTGTTGATACCATAACCATGGTAGGTAATCCATATTGGATATCCATAAGGACCACGTGGAAATATTTAAAAAGAGAAATAAATATATATATATATAAATATATTATATACATTTTATCATATAGATTTTTCGTAATTTTTTTTTCCAAGTTTGATACTGTAAATCTTTACTAAAAGAAATTGCCAGTCCAGGGCTCCTTGGGTGGTGATTTGGGGGGAAAGGAGGCATGCTGGCTAACTTCAACTGGTGGATCAGAATTGCAAGGTAATACAGAGGGAGGAACAATCTGAAAGCTGCTCACCACATTGGAGAGACAACTCCCTCTCCCTTCTTCCTCTGGGGTTTGTTTCTGTTCCGTCCTGCACTTGCAAATCTGATGCCCAGGGCAAAAGCCAATGAGGGGAATTGGGCCACTGCTTGCAGAATCACTAGGGGAGCCCTTTTGAAAAGGAGTGCTTATCTCTCTTCCAACCCTCCTCCCACTCCCTCTTGTCTCTCCTTACTGCAGTAACTAGGGCTCCTTTCTCCCCCCTCTTATCTTGTCACACCACCGCTAGAGGGAAGCAATGAGTCTTAATTTCATGAGGATTAGGCTCCACTTCTGAACCCCAGGCCCAGCATTTTCCTCTGATACCCACCCTGTGCATAGGAACCACGGTATGAAGGTGGGGACATTAGAAGCAGCCAGCGGTATGTCCCCTGACCCACAATTGGGGCATTGTGGGATGTTTACATGGGGCAATAACAGGTCCTTCTTATCAGGGGCTTCTCTGTGCTCCTGTATGTGCATTTGTTGTGCTCCTGACTGGGAATAGTTTCCCTCTAGGGAAGCTTCAGAGCCCTTTGAAGCAAGTTAGTGTCTCTGACCTTGCCTAACTATATCCTCTGCCTGAGGAAACAACATATAACGTGTTTTGTAATGCCACATCTCTCTGGGACAAGTGAGGGAGGGCGGCAGGCAAAATGAATAATGGGTGGGACGGGAGAGTGAGTGGCAAGTTTATGTATTGCTGGGATCGTGGGGCATTCAAGCTACTGTGCGACTCAAAGCCCAAGGAGGAGGAGGCATTTTTTCTCTCTCAGATCATTTAAACTTTGTCATGATTGTTTTCATTTAAAGAAAAAAAACTTTTGTAATGTGGGTTTGTTTTCCTTTGTCATCTGTATTCCAGTCTGCTGGGGTGTTTCCGTAGATGGTGGATCTTTTGCTTTCATTTTTTTTTTCTTTTTTTTTTAATGGTAGATCTTCTGTTAAGTTTTTATCACCAACTCATGCTATCCTCCGTGGTCATTCAGTAATTTCATTTCAATATTTATTTTTGTGCTGCTTTTTTTATTATAAAATAAATTATTGATATACCGAGTAATGTGGATTCCTGTTTGTAAGGCGTATAGCCCTGTGTATGTGTCCATCACTTTCTCTTGACAGCCACAACGTAATTTATTGCTGTAAATTTAGCTGCAGTGACTGGTTTTTTGTACCTTTCCAATAAAGCATTTTCTGGTTTCAGAGTTGTGCTGGTGTATGGTCAGCATTTTGGAGCCTGAATTAATCTTCAGTAGAGCACTTTCCTTAACCAAATCTTTCATTTCAGCCTGTCCATTATATGGCTCGTTGGGGCCTGCTATTAAAAAAAACAAACAAAAAAACCCTGTGTCTTTAAAAGGCAGGCTGGGCATGTGCAGGTGTCACTCTGCTAAGGCCTGGTGAGGAGCTGCAAGAGAGCTGGCTTTCTTGGCCATGTAGCAGCAAACTGTTAAAACAGCAGCTTAGCACAGGGGTAGTCAACTCACCCCATCTCAAAGCCTTGATTTAGGTGCTTCAGGGAGCTAGCATGAACTCCGCTCCCTTCATAACAGGCTTCCCCACTGACAATTTTTGGTGCCCTAGTCATTTTGAAGTGGCATCTGCTTGTTCAGTGGTTCAGCATCTTCCCTGGCCCACTTGCTCTCTCTCGGGGGGGGGAGGGTGTGTGTGTGTGTGTGTGTGTGTGTGTGTTTTTTCTCCTCTACACTAAGCTTCACTTTTTGCATATTCACAGTGGTCTCTAGCCAGGCACAGGCAGTCTCTACTATAGTCAATAGGCATTGTTTGTACTTTGATGGGAAGCCCCCCTGGAACCAGCATGTGCTAGCACTGCAGTAGGTTGTATTCTTCTGTCTCAGTCAACAGGGACCCAATTAAAGTGCTGACAGTACGTTAGCTACTCTACAAGACAGCTCCTATCCTGGAGAGCTTATAGAACGTTTTTTCCTCAAATGCGTGTGTCCCACCTTCCCTGTCTGTTTGTGATCATGTAATGGCAGCACTTGCAGACGGGGAAAATATGGATGAATGTTTTAAATGTCAATAGGATGTTGTGTGTGTGCTTTCTTTTCCCCTTGCCTGTCTGTTTCTCTCAGCGTGAAACAGAGCTGGTACCCTAAGCACTAGCTGCCATGGGTCACAGACCACATTTTAGGAACTGCAGTTACAGAAAACGGGGTAACTGAGGCAGTACATTTAATCCCTTACTTAATTATTTGTAGGTAGCCTTCGGAGAGAGTTGAATGGAGGTTAGGCACTCATTGCATGGGGCTGAGGCACATGGTTAATAGACACAGGGCATTAATTAAAGAGGGGAGATTGCTTCAGTTTCCTTCTGACTTGATTAGAGGAATCAAGGAGGGTAAAGCTGCATAGGGGCTTGAGGCCAGGATAAGCAGGTTAAACATGCTAGTGGGTAAAGGTACTTCAGTGGTGTGGCTGAAAGACGTGTGATGTGGCCTGACTGAGCAAAGCTTAGTTTTCGGTAAGACCCATAGGAGCACTGGAGGAGCCAGAGTGGCTGTGGTGGTTGATGTAAAAGTAGATTCCCCACCCCCCAAACTGCTCTTCTTCTGACCCAACTGTTATGTTGCGAAGACAAGGACTAGATTCAGTGACAGTTCAGTGTAGGAGGAGGATGCAAGCCTGAGAGGATGGCTGTGACATTCAAGGAGTTAGACTTTAGAGGACCTAACTCGCCGCTAGAGTACCAGGCAGAAGTCCAGCTCCTGCAAAAGATAGACTAGCCCATTCCCCTGAGAATTACAGGGAAACTGCTACAACCTGCAGGAGAGAACCTTAAGTAGAACAGGGATGAAAGGTGGCTGCCCTGCTCTGTAGGGACCACTCTGGCTTTTAGTGGAGTGTAGCGCTCTCTCTCTCTGCCCCACTGTGGTAGTCCAATCATACAAAGCCACACTTAAAAACCTCCCTTAATTCTCTTAATATTGTGGTAGCACCCTAGGCTCCTGGTCCATGACTAGCACTTCTATGTGCTAGGCACTGAACAAACAGAGCAAAACTATGTCCCTGCCCTGAAGAGCATACAGTCTAAACAGAGAAGGTGAGACAATAGATGGAACCAGGAATGGGAGAGTATAAGGGACAACCCATCTTGGATGTGCTGGAGCTGTAACCACACTTCTCGCTATGCACCTGGGGGGGATTCCACTATCAAAACTGTGATGTATAAAGTTATGGGCAAATACCCCATAGGACTTGAAAAAGGGGGTAGCTCTTAATGAGGTCTGCTGTAGAGAATATTCACACACGGCTCTGATTGTGTTGATACCTAGCCCTGGTGGGTAAAACACTAGCAGACTGAGCTGTAGTCCACCTCTTCTTTTGGAAGAGGCAGTAAAAGTACCCCACAAGCTAGTTGGAAACAAGTCTTGCAGCTCTGGTAGTCATTGTCAGCAACAAGGTGCCCTCTCTGGAACCTGCCTCTGGCTTTCTTCCAGTCCCCAAGACAAACTGACGCATTGGCCAAGCCTGTGGTTCAGTTCATTTAGGGCAGGGGTGGCCAACCTGTGGTCTGGAGCCACATGTGGCTCTTCAGAAGTTAATATGCAGCTCCTTGCATAGGCACTGACTCCGGGGCTGGAGCTACAGGCGCCAACTTTCCAATGTGCTGGGGGTGCTCACTGCTCAACCCCGGCTCTGCCACAGGCTCTGCCACAGGCCCTGCCCCCTCTTCACCCCTTCCCTCCCCTGAGCCTACCAGGCCCTCACTCCTCCCACTCCCCCTCTGAGCCTCCTGCATGCCACAAAACAGCTGATCGGGAGGTGTGGGGATGGAAGGAGAGGCACTGATCAGCTGGGCTGTTAGTGGGCAGGAGGCTCTGGGAGCTGATGTGGGGCTGCTGACATTACTGTTGCTCTTTGGCAATGTACATTGGTAAATTCTGGCTCCTTCTCAGGCTCAGGTTGGCCACCCCAAGAGAGGGGTTGTTGATTAGCATAAGAGCCTAGAACTCATTTGTGAGCAGAGGCAGCTTTCTGTTTAAGATAGTTCCTAGGTCTTTGTTTTCCATGCATATTCACCACTGACATTAGGTCACCCTAATAAAAGAGCAGCAAAGAGTCCAGAGAGACCCCAAGCATCGTAAGCAGTGGGTCATGCCTGCTGTTTAAAGGCACAGCAGCCAGTCTTACACACAGGGCTGCTGGCACACTCTTGCCTTTGGTGGTACATTAGAGTGACTTCTTTGAGAACAAGAGCTGGCCTACATCTAATAAATGAGGGCTTGGCTACAGTAGATAGTTATTGTCTGTGGCAGGACTTGCACCTGCTGTCAATAGAGATGAATGCCTTGAAGTTCAGACTCCATGCAGGGATGTAAGTTACATTAAGTTTATAGTCTTGTGCAAGTCTTTATCCTAGCACATTAGGCAAGTGCTTTAACAGCTGTGCTACAGTCACCTTTGCTATCTGTCCTCACCCCAGTGGTTGAAGCAACCTCTGTCCCAGCTGTGACATGATTACTCCCCAGGCAGCTGGGGTAGGAAAGACCCATGTGTTCAGCTCACGCGACTTCCTTGCTCATGTTGCTGCTTTGCTGTCTGTGCTGTAAAGCTTTGTCAGTATCTGCACAGGGCACCTTGTCATGCTTGGCAGCTGCTCTCTTGTCATGGAGATAGACCTAGCCAGGCAGCAGAATGCTCCTGCCCCTCCCAAGACTAGATTTGTTGCATGCATGAGTCCTGCACAGGGCTCTAGTTATACCTCCAAACAGGCAGCCACTTCTTCAGCTGACCAGGCAGAAGCAGTGGTGGAGATAATCGGAGGGAGCCACCAGACGATCTCAGCTACACGCTGCTGTTAGAGTATTGCTATCACAGGCTTTCAGTAGGACGGGGAAGCTTCTCAAGGCTGCTTACTACTGTCCTGGCACTGCTGCAAAACACTCAGCCCAGTTTGAGGCTGGCCTTAAGGTGGGTGTAACCTCTCTGAAAACTCCCCAGCACAAGAAAGGAGGTAGAAGGGCTTCAGAGGAGAGCCCTGTGTTCTTCCAGCCTAGAAGAGGTGGTGTGAAAACCAGCGAGATGGGAGGACTCCCCCGCAGAGCCAGGGCATCATGGTACATTTCGTCCATGCAGGCGTTTCTGGTGCCCCAGTTGCCATAGTGTCAAGAGGCCCATGTGGTGCTTCTGAATTTACGAGTGTCAGTGTTGGATGGCAGAGAGCTGCTGGATCACATCAGAGGCCCTCCTCACCGGCTGGGTAACAAGGCTTTGCCAAATGAAGTGCTCATTGGAGCGGTAATAGAAACACCCATTTATTAGGAAAAACAACAACCTTATAAATAGTAAAACGTGGGATTGTTAAGTTACAATTTCCACTTCTCAGACTCAAGGGATCGCAGAGCTGGGAAAACGGCTGGATTTTTTTAACAAAAGGGTCTACTTCTAAACAGAACCATAAGCGTTAACTGTACATTTATACATGGCAGCAACTTTGAGGCACTATAGGTCCTTTTAAAACACACAAACGGCATCGCTTTGTCTTAGTTCATGGGGGGCAAACACCCGAATGAGTTTCCAGCAGGCATTCTGGTAGGAGAGAGCGGGTATGGACAGAAATTAGTAAGGTTCTCTTCAAAGATCTAAAATACAGATCTGGTGGGATGTTATAGGAAGGGTCACAGAATGAGGTGCACTATCCACTGGTGTTCAACACAGGGGAATTAATCCAGCTGAAGCCATATTAGGACATTTGTCTCCCAGAAATGGCATTGTTCAGGTCAACAGCAAAAGGGCACGGGCCTATTTATATTTCACTCACCAGCTATCTTAGAACAGAGCCCCTCTGTCATTTTAGGTTCCCACCTCTGTTCACATAGAGGACATGGCCTCTTTTAAAAAGGTGCACATGTGACCCTAGCAATAGATCGGTATGTGATCAGTGTAACCCCAGCAGGGCAGGGGTTTGCACACACACTTCCCACTTATGAACTTGGGTTTGTGGTATTTAATTTTTTTTTTTTTTTTTTTTAAATAGTCCTGGTTCTCTCCCGTCTAAATGAAGCCAAATGCTAGGCATTAACATAAAGCTGTTTCTTACATTTAAGGAGGGTTGCTTAATAGCAAATGTTTTCAAGAAGAATAGTTTCCAGTAAGTGAATTCCTAACCCTGCCAGTCACAGTCGTGACAGTTCAATTCCCTGAAAAGCAATGTAATACGCCAATTGGAATCCATTTCAGTTTTTGATCCACTCCAAGGTGGATCATAGTCCTTTTACGACACAAATAAAGAGGTTCCCCCTCCCAGAAGCAGTACAGGTAGCAGCAGTTTAATTTCATTTTAGCCTCTTCCTTGGGGATTATTAAATTTTAGGCAGGTAGGTACCAGAAAATAGCTCATTAATTCTCCCTCCCTCCCTTTCCTGTAAGATTACTGAGATTTTTTTCTCCCTAAGTTCTAACCAAAAAAAACCTTTGGTAACTTTCAAAATGTCAGAGCAGGAGGCGATGTCAGCTGACTTCCCAGTCTGCTCTTCTCCCCGGAGGCTTGAGAGCCGTTCATCTTTTTACTTGGGCCAAGAGTCACTAGAGCAGAGCCGTTCTCTTCCCCTCCTTGCCCTTGTTCATAGGCGAGAGGACGAGCTGGACTCCAGCCTCCATCTTGCAGCACTGGTAGGAACTCTCAGGAGTCCTGGTTGCTTCCTGTCACATCATTCCCACAGTACGGATACAGATGCCAGTCGTGCATCAGAACACTGGCAGTGGGGCAGGTTGGTGGACAGGAACCACTGAATGACAAAAGTATAGGGGCCTAATGGGAATAGAGAAGAACCAATCTCCAACATCAGCAGGGACAGGACAGCAGAAGTCAAGCACAGTTCAGCATCCCACCCCTCTCTGGTTCTTGCTTCTTTCCTTCCAAAGCAACAGCTGGTCTTAGCTTCTCTGGTCCAGGTCTGTTGCTCTCTCTTGGCTCCAGTCAGATTGCAGAGACAATGAGTTTTTAAACCATCTCCCGTGCCGCTGTCCTCTCAGCTCTCACCTACAGTTCATCGTCTGAGAGCATCAGCACTCTTTTCTCAATGTTTTTGCTTCTTTTGCTAGTTTGCCCGTCAGCTTTGGGTGCCGGGTGCCCAATCTGCCCAGGAGCTTTTGTCCCCGCCTCTTGCATGGACTGCTGGGTGTACTGCTGGTATGTGGGGGAGAAATTGTGGATGGCATCCTGGACAATGTCCTGAGGGCTCATTGTCTCCTTCAGCCCACTAGAGATGCTCTGCATTGGGGCCACGTTTGCTGAAAGCAGAAAGAATTGTTATGAGTGATCCACTTTTAAAAGGAAGTGCCTCGCTAGACAAGGCAATCAAAGCACACTGGACACGTTTGATTTTTTGAGTGGTTACGTTTTGATAAGCTCTTGTAGAATTTGAGATGAGTGAGTGGGTAACGTGCAACAGAAATCCATTGCCATCTAAATCCATCCACAGATGGAAAGTTCTGTGTCATGGTTAAATGGACAACTAGAAATGTGGACCAAGGTTTCCCACCCCTGTTCTATACTCCAGTCCTAGCAAAAAATTAAAGCTTAGTGCTTTTCTTCAAGCCATGAGCAAGTACAGCCTACATGGAAGCTAGCAGGTGGGCAGCATGCAGAGATACAGCACGGTCCAGATACGAAGGGTGAAACACCTTTTCCAACAAAGGGATAAAATCCATCTCCTTGCATGCTGCCCACACCGAGCCAACTGCTCTGACTCTCAGGAGCCCAGAGATTGCAAGCAGGTCAATAGCCAGTGAGAGAAAAGGATGTTCTGAGCAGAGTAAACCTCTAAGTTTCCTAAGGAGGCCATCCCTGCAGGCTGCACATCCCACAGCACCATTTAGGTGAAGGGTTTTGTTTCCCGTTCCTCTTCCCCAGGAATAAGAGGCCAAACTAGTCCCTTCCCCAACTCCCCCCCTTTTCATTCTCTTGCAATTCAGCCTTTGGAGTTTGCAAAGGACCCAAGGCCACAGAGCACACAAAGGACCAGCCAGATACCTCCCCATTATAAAGAGTCCAACTCCTTGAAACCACTGCCACCTACACCACAGGACCCCAGGGCACAGAGACCCTGCTCCAACAGCAAGGGCTGCATGGGAAGTCTTCTAAGGCCAGCTGCTCCTCCATCAGCAATGCCAGTCCTTACTGGAGTAACACAAGGCTTCCCTGTTCCCATGGGAACCCAGTGTAGTAACTGCAACATTCCCATCTCTGGAGACAGAGGCCAGTCATGGGATTTGAAGTGAAACTTGGTGCTTGGCAGGAGATAACTCACCAGCTTGGATGAAATATCCCTTATAAAGAGGATGCTATTACAGAGAACAACTGTCAGCACGATTACAGCAGCACCCAGGGGCCACACTCTATATCAGGGCTCTATTGTGAGCAGCAGCCAGGTCTTCATAACACAAGAGCGGGCAGCCTAGTTCAAGGCAAGAAGCCAGGACAACGAGCAGTGGGAGGGAATGGGAGAGGGACTCCACGACACATTTCATGAGGTCAGCTACATGCACAACTGGACGGTTCTGAATCCTTTTTGACACCGGGTGTTTCCTGACAACGTTAGCTGTAATATTGGCAATCCTCTGTCCCAGCAATCCCTCCTGAGAGGGCTCTTCCCAGCCATTAGCAGCTGCCTGAAGGCACTATGGGGAAAAGAGCCTAAAGGGAGGATTTAACAGCAGAGAGCCAAGTGGCTTTTAAGGCTCTTTACTGTTCAACTGAGAACAGGATCCCCTCATTGCTTACATGCCTGGGGACCCTGGAATGTAGATGGCTTCAGAGGGTAGTTACCTGTTGAGTTTTCCTTCTTCTCTCTGTATACCTGGCAGGTAAAGGCATAGCGCAGAGCAATGGCGGCAAATAGCATTTCAATGCAGATTATGAAGTTCTGGTAGCCGGCAGCTACTGTCCCAGCTCCCACCTCCTTCCCATCAATGATCTGGACCTCAGGGATCACCCCACACTTCTCCAGGATAGCCAACAGCATCCCTGTAAAGAGACACAAAGGGGGTCAGTTCTGGTTCAGGGCATCTAGTAGTTTGTACGGCTACCACGGGTCCTTCTGCCAACTCCCAACTTGTTGGGTGGAGGGATCAGGTGCTGGGAGAGAAGAAGGGCCATTCTCCTGGAAACCCCAAGCCCTAGGACCCACCTTGCCAGAAGGAGAGGAAGATGACGGCCTTGATGGTGAGGAACTTGAGGACTGGCTCAAAGGGGCGCAGGAGCTCCAGGGTGGCAAAGTAGAAGAGGAAGAGCGCGTAGAGGGCCATGCTGACAGAGAAGTTGTAGATGATGGTGATGTAGAGGTATCCGCTGTGAATGCTGAAGAGAGGGAGTTACTAAGCTGGGCTGCTGGAACTACGCCCAACCAGAGATCACACTGGCAAGTCGCCAGGAACCTAAATGGAACAGGCTGCAGCCACTCCTCATCTGCAACACAGAGGCTACATGGAGCTTACAGAGACCCAGATCAAGAGGGAGTGTTACATACTGAACTTATTTTCTCCAGCTGCAGCATCTCCTCCCCACTTCGGATAAAGGCACTTGCAGCCCTATTGCAAGGGGCTGTGTTTGGCCAGGTGACAAGTAGCATACAGAAACACAGGAAATTGCTACCATGGTGGCTCACTAGGCTAAGGGCTCCTTGGTAGCAGGATGGGAGGTTAGAGGCCAAGAAAGATCTTGGTCCAAAAATTAAAGTGCACAACTAGAGTAAATACAGTGGGTGGAAACCAGACACAGTCTAGCCCTGGAGTTGGAGGAAGGACGGTAGAGCCCAAAGTTTGTGCATCTTCCCTTGATTCTGAGGCCTCGCCCCCTATTGCAGATCTGTGGAAGGCATGCAAAGCCCTCCTCACCCCAGTACACCCCCCACCCGTGGCCATGGTTACAATCACAGGGCTTAGAGCCCTTAGTCATACCATTTCAAGTTCACGCACAGGAAAGGGCCCATCTCTCCCCATTCCAAGGCTTGTCTGGGCCCTGTTGCTCCTGGGAGCTAAGATTACCATAGACTGCAACCCCCTTGAGCATTCGCTGTGCTAGGGCGCAATGGAAGAGTGGGGAGGGGGGTCCCCAGTAGAGCACTGTGCTGATCCAGCAGCCCCAAGGAAGAGTATTTAATTTCCCCATATCTGGTTCTCTTGTCCCCACCACTCTCCGAGCAGCTCCCTTTGAGGAAGAGTGCCCTGGGGATTTGGGAGGGGGAGGGGAAATGCCTCTGCCTGTTCTTAGAGGAGAGGACTGATGCAGCCATCTCAGCCCAGGGGGAATGGGCTGTCCCATAGTCCTCGCAGTCTCACTTGAAGTCGCCGTCATGGTATTTCCCGAATGCCTGCAGGACAATGGTGACGATCGCCATGAGGGGCTTCACAATGCAGAACTGCAGTGTCGCCTGCAGCAAGAGAGGAAAAGACACCGCGCTATTTCCAGCTCTGCGTTGGAGAGAGATCCCACCCCGCTCCCACCGGAGGCACTCGCTGTCCTCCCAAGGGCTGCTGGGACTGCAATACGCACATTCCCACTCCACCTGATCCCAAGAGAAAGGAACTGAGTGTGAACCGTCCCCTGCCACCCCCAAGATGGAGAGCAAGGAGCTCTGGCATTCGGGGGGAAAGAAAGAAAGAGATTCCTCCCTATGGAGCAAGCACTTACACCACCAGCAAGGGTGGCCAGCGATACGGAGTGCAATAGACCAGCCCTGAGCAAGTGGCACGTCTGCAGCCACAGTGCGCCTTACTGGCAGAATCCCTTCCCCACATGCATCCAGCCTTCCCTGGCATCCCAGTGAAGTGCTCCAACCCAACCAATCCTCCCCCCACCTGCCAGGTCTCTCTGTGGCCTTCCTGTGCCAAGAAATCCAGTCCTGTCAGCTAAAGCCTGCCCCTCATCAACCCCTCCCCACCCAATACCACCCTCCAGGTGCTCTGCAACTTTGGCAAGTCTGTCTGTGCTGTACATGCCGTACTTTGCACAGGGCCCCTAGCCCAGAGGTTAAATGTTCTTAAGGAGCTTCCCCCTGGGCTCATTCATGAGCAGGGCTGTAGCCCCATGGGATTGTCATGAATAGCAGCAAACCCATTTAGGATACATAACTGAAGTTACCCTCCCCTCCAGCCCAGGACAGCACCCGTACAGATACGTGCCAGAACTTGCCTGGTGGTAGGCGCCTTGGGTAATCAGTACCAATGGCTAAAGGAGATTGGGAGGATTAAAACAGGAACTAGGCACCCCAGCGGGAGGGGACCCTGACTCAGCAATGAGTCAAGAGGCAGTGCACATGACATCAAGCTAAGCTGATTGCTACTGGAGATGCTGCCTCACCTTGGAGGAAAAAAAAAAATCAAGAACTCAGGAGCAGGAGGGAAGCATGAACGCCTCCAAAAGGCAGCAGGGGAGAACAGCCTGCCCAGAAAGACCCCTGCAATTTGATGGACCAGGGCTCTCGTTTAGCCTTAATCTAGGAGCTAAACAGTCCAGGCCAGAGACCAACCTGCTTGCAGAATCGGAGGAACCCAATGGAATAGGACATTCCTTGCAGGCAGCAGGTCCCATAAAGGCAACTGGACCTAGAATCAGAACACAATGAGTACTGGTGATGTTGGGCCTAGAGAGAAAGCCAGTGAAGGGGGCCAAAGAACGCGATAGGGACTCTGACTTACGCGATGGGCTTCCCCCGGATCTCAGACATGATGGTGCTCTCCCCTCCAAGGTACTCAAAGCAGAGACTCAGGAAACTGTAGATTACAAATGCTGACAAGACCAAGATGGGCCCGTGAACAGTGGATTGACAAGGCAGGGAGGTACTCATGGAAGGGCTACGTACATGCTACACATAAGTATTATTAGTTGCTTTCTGGTAGTTAACCATGTCCTGCCTTCTGGGGAGGAGTCAGGGAGAGTTTGTTCTGATGGTGTAACAATCGCAGTGGGAGCGCTCTGTGGGTGGAGCTTCCTGAACTAGTCTGACCTGTAATCAGCTCGTTTCCTTGGCAGCTTGATCATCTAGTTGAATTAAGTTTCATTAACAAACCCAATTTGTTATTTTTCCTCATTCACTTTCAGACTCTTACTCCAAACAGTATAAAATGCAATGGTGTCAACCAACCAACCACTTGAACTCCAGTGGGCTTAGGGCTCAAAACGACCCAGTGTCACCTACTTCTTGGCTGGGTCCATCCGTTTCTGAACAACTCAAACCTTCACTTTCAAAATATTGCATTTCTGCAACAAATGGTTGGATTAAAAAAAAAAATTCCTTCCCAATACAATGTGGAGAGAGAGTGCTGTGTTCCTAGGATGACCAGACAGGAAGTGTGAAAAATCAGGACAGTGGGTGGGGGGGTAATAGGAGCCTATATAAGAAAAAGAACCAAAAAAATCGGGACATCTGGTCACCCTATGTGTTCCTGAGCCTGCAGACAAACTATAGCTCTGCGAGGTATGATCAGTCCCTGTTCATAGGCCTTTTTGCTCCCTGGCTGGACTTCCATTGGGCTCTCTCCACCTGGGATTTTATTTTATTTAGATTCATGCAAATGCTAAAAGACGGTGCCTGTTCATACGCACCGGGTGCCGTTGTATTTAAATTATCATACACAAAATCCCCAACGCCCATAAGTGCAGCAGTACCATTTAACATAACCCATTCCCAGAGACCCAAGCAATTTAAAAACCTCAACCCCCATCCCCTGGCAGAGCCAGCCAGCTAACAAGCACATGCAGCGTGACTGGGTATCTCAGACGTTGCAGATGAGAAAGACCCTAGCAGCTCATCTAATCAGGCCAGTCAGCTAACCTGGGAGGGACTGCACAGTATACTCCTGTTGAAACTGATCACTGAAGAGGGAGGCAGCGTCCCCCCACCCCCCCCCCAGGCAAACATCTATTAAACTGCTGGAAACACAGACTTTGCTCTTGACATATTGATTGCATTGCAGGGAGTCTGACCTCTGGGATTTGACATGAAGGGGGGCGGCTGGCGGTATCCACCCTTGGAAAAGGATTGGAAATATTTGCTGTTTGATGAAACCTAGCGCAATCCAGAGACAAAAATTCTGTTCTTCTGAAGTATTTGAGCCACAGGGATAATGAGGGCTATGGCTGTTTTATTCTGTTTTACTCTTAGCCATCTCTGGCAAGAAACTGCTAGCTGCCCCAGGTGGGACTCCAGAGGCAAGTAGTCACCTCAACCCTCCCCTTCAGTTTGGTGATGGAATTTTAGCAGCGGTTCCCAGGAACATTCATTTTCCCACCCCCACTCTCAAGAGCCTTCTCCAGTGCATCACTGCAGCTTAAGGGCCCATCTCCATTCAGCATCAGTTTTGGAGACAGGGCAAGGAGTGGATGTTGATTGTTTCCATTGGTCTCTATGACGACAAACCCAAGAGTTACTATCAAGCAACCTGCAGCCTGAAAACTCTCCCTGGGTTCCCTCTCAGACCCTGAAACACTGAGATCTGATTTGTGGATGGGGAGATGCCAAGTCACGCTGATGTGGCATCTTGTCTAGCTTCCACTGGAAGGGAGACACAGACAAAATCCTTGTGCCCTCCATCACAGGTTCCTCCTGCACCATTCTCCCGCCCACCTCTACCATAGACGCCTCCCCGCCTTGCTCACCTTCATAGCAGTCACGCACAGAGTTGAAGTATACATAATACTGGTGACTTCCAATGAGGAGGAGGCTGAGCCAGGAGTCGAAGGCGTAGATAGGCACAATGAAGAGGATGCGGATGATGTAGCGCTGCTCGTTAGGAATGGTGTAGTTCCTCAGGTGCATGTAGATCTGGGGAAAGGGAGAGAGTCCGGGCAATGTAGCGACATTAAGAGATACCTGCCGAAGAGAAGCCTAGAAGCAGACCTGGCAACAGGCCATCAGGCCTCCGCTTTGCGGGGGCAGAAAGGAGCATCCCTAGGTGGTTTTCCAGGCTTCATCTCCCTCCTGCCCAGATCTGTTTCAGGGAGCAAGATCTCGACACCTGAATCAGAATCCATCCAGATACCCTGCCAGACTCCACCCGCCACCACATGGTCCTTGCAACCTACAGGAAGCACATAATACATGCTGCCAAGACATCATGCCGAGGAAATCAGAGACTAGCATTCCTGCAGGGAGCAAGTGCAAGCGTGGGAGGATTAATCCCATTGGCTAGAGGCATAAAATCTCCACACAAAGTACTGCCCACACCTCAGTCCTACCACCAAGCACCCTGCTATTCCCGTCCCAGGCCCTCTACAGCTTTGCCAATGCATTTTAAGTCCTGACCTGTCGCATAGAATATAGAAGATTAGGGTTGGAGCACATCTCCTACTCTTTCAGCTTGGGATTCCTAAGCAACAATTACCAAGAGTACAGAATACAAGAACTTTGCTGTTACATGGGAGGGGGAGGGGAGGATTCCACACCACAAAACAAGTGGGCTGAGATCAAATAACTCATTTAATTTGTGACCCCAACCAAATTTTAAATTTGGGTCTGCAGGGTGAAGAGTCAGTGTGTCTACCCCACTGCACCACCTGGCCCAGGAGTTAACTGCCATACGAATACTAACGCTGGGCTAATTCATTCTGCTTTCAGCCACACCAGTGTAAATTTGGCGTAATTCTACTGGTTTCAGTGGAGTTACTCCAGATTTACACCTGCATACGGAGAATTGGGCTCTGCGGACAAATATTTCAGTTAAACCCACAGAGGAGACACGGCCTCAGCCAGCCGGTTTCACGTGTTAAGTGGGAAATGAGGACATTAGGAAATTCAGACTCCCCAGAAAGAAGAATGGAGGACACTCCCTTAACCTCAGAACTGCTGACGCTCTAGGAACTGTTACAGCTCCCCTCTGGGGTAAGCACTTCAGATAAACACAGCGAGGAAGGGCGTGCAGGCAGCCGCTCCAGGGAGCTGAAGGACAAAGTCTGCTCTATCAAGCTGTTAGCATCAGGTTTGAAAAGGCTGGACTCATCCCTCCCTGTAACATGCTGGTCTGAAATTGGCAGAGGCACCTGCCATAGACACTATAATAGATGGGAGGCCACAGCCAGGAGATGGAGATGTTGGCTGGAAGTAAGGGAAGCAGTTAGAGACAAGGAAATAGTCTGTAACTAGCACAGGTATGGAGGCATTCAAGAATCCTGAGATTCAGTTGAGGCCCTGAGCAATGCTCAGCAGCTCCTCTTCCCTACCTCCCTCACCCACCCCAATGTGTGCATGCACCCAGGTGACAGGGCGCACCCAGATCCAGGGGAACACCCCTCTCCCTGCAGAGCCCTGCCCTTACCTGGTGGATGGTGAGAATCAGTGCTGACCACACAAAGATTCCGGAGATCACCTGCGCTGCCGAAGTGGTCAGGAAAATTTGCTGGCCATCTTGGGAGTAGTTCTGGAGGGCCCTCAGCGGGGAGTCGTCTTCAGGGGAGAGATGGCTGGAGTCGGTCAGAGGGAAGATCCTGGTCTGCAGCGTGCTGCCAGCCATGCTGGTCACACCTACCCCACCCTCGGTGGAAGAGGACAGGTCGGTGTGCGTGGTATTGCTCATCTGGCAGAGAGGAGAGAGCAAAGGTAAATACAGCAAGGAAGGCGGTTCGAGAACAAAGCAGCAGACAGAGAGGGGGCAATGAGCAAAGGTAGAGCAGTGAGCAGTAGGAATACCAGGAGTCAGTATGAACTGAGCACAGAGGGGCCGGGGGAGCAAGGGGCGGGGAAGCACAAGGAGACGAGAGAGGGAAACAGCAGGGGAAGCACAAAGACGAATAGATGTTTTGATCCCCGACAAGGTCTCAGGCATTAGCCCTAGAACCCGCGAAGGGCAGACAAGTTGGGCTAACATTAGAACCTTTTCCCAGTAGCCTTCCTCTCGAAGCAGGGATTTACTGAAATGCACAAGAAGCTCTCGGAGCATCTTTCCTAGACTCTGCCCATAGGAAGGGGTAAATATTGCCCACAAGGCAGTTCTCTGGGCACTTCCAGACAGACTCTCATGGGCATCCCTGGGCTCTTACAAGAAAACTGGTTCCCATCAGACTGCCAGGCCCATGTGGCCCAGAGAAGCAGCGGCTTTTGGGTTCTTCTCCAACATGGAGGGTCACGCACCATCACTCAAGTGTCTCTTAAAAACCAACCAGTCACTACATCATCTGCTTCTTTGCTCCTACTGGGAAGGATGCCCACAAAACCCCCATGAGCTCAGTAGAACCACCTTCAAGAGCGGAGCCTCCCGTACCCAAGAGTCAGCTTGGTTCCCTGTCTGTCCATCCCTACTTCATGTGCACACTTCCTGGTCTTTCCTCCTACTCTTCCCCGGCAGGGGCTTGTCACACATTAAGGAAGGAAAAAGGTCTCCTTGCACCTGTGCCCACAGGAATTAGTCTGACTTGCTGCTCAGGGTCCCCTATGATCCATTTCCCTTGCCAGTCAGGATCAGCGATTTAAGGGAGGGAGCAATGACTCATCTCAGTCAATCAATAGAACCTCAACCCTTTCCCACTAAGAGACAGAGGTAGAACCTTGCCAATAAATCATAAAGGCACCGATTACCCAAGCAGAAATTCCCGCTTACATGCTGTGCACATATCACCGTTGCCTTGGGAATGCACAGACTGTGGCTGCCTGAAATATTGGCTTCCCTTCTCCTCGGTGGTTTAGCGCCAGGAGCAAACACTGGTGCTACCCTAGAAGCCAGAGGACTAGTGCTGCCCACGGCTCCCAGAGCCACAAGACAAGCAAGAATAAAAGCTGCAACCAGAGATTCCTGTTCTCACATCCTACCATGAATAACGTAGCTGAAGTCGAAGTATCTTAGTTCGAACTTACCGCGGGTCCAGACGCGGCAGGCAGGCTCCCCCGTCGACTCCGCGTACTCCTCTCCCGGAGCAGGAGTACCGGCATCGACGGCGAGCACTTCCGGGATCGATCCGGGATCAATTTATCACGTCTAGACAAGACGCGATAAATCGATCCCAGAAAATCAATTGCTTCCCGCCGGACCCGGAGGCAAGTATAGACGTACCCTGTGTAACAAATACATTGTTGGAGTCACAGCTCATTCCTAGCCCCCAGGGTCCAGGAAGTAGGATTCAAGGGAGAGCAGGGAGCTGTCTGTCCTTTAGACAGACTGATACACCAGAGACCCTGCCATATAAACATTAACAGGATGGCACAGATAGCACAGGGTTCATGGGAACGGGGAGGAGGGAGTAAAGATTGTGTTTGGTTTTTAACAGCTATGCCCTTCCTTATTTGCTTTGTGATCAGCCCTGGAACAGCCTGGTACAGTAGCTGTGTGTTAGTGCTTGGACAGCTGGTGGTGACCAGGCTGGGTCCAACCCCTCCTGCTTCCTCTGGGAAGGGGTGAAGCAGTTTTATGAAGCGATCCAAACGCAGACAATATTCCACCTCAGGGAGGGAAAGCCTTAGTGCCTAATCTATGAGGCATTGGTATATCTAGCAGGTTGTGATGACACAGGGAAGCAAGAGAGCCATATTACTAACTAGTCCTGTTTCTTCTATCTGCAGTGAGTCAAAGGAGGAGATGCACTGTAGATATCTCGACTCAGAAGCTGTGCCCATTAAAGCTGTGTCAGGGGAAGGACAAAGTGGTAATGATTTATGGACTGTATTGTAGTACCTAGGAGCCCCATTCAAGGGCCAGGAGCCCCATTCAAGGGCCAGGAGCCCAGCGTGCTAAGCGCTGTACAAACACAGAGCAAGAATGGCAGTGTGCACAGATTCTCTCCCCTAAGCAGCTCCCCCGCCTTTACGTGAACACATGTCTGAGGCAGGAAGGCCATACGGGATGGAGAGCCATTTCACAACCCAATGCCTGCTGGGAATCTGTATGGACAGCCTCAGCTCCACCAAGTACGGTGCTGAGAGCTTTGCCAGATATGTGCGGATGCTAAAAGCAGTCTTGAGGCACAGAGAGCGCCTGCTCCACCAATTGTGCTGGTGAGTTTCCGCCTATTTATTTGAAAACTGCACACGGTTAGAGAGTCTCAGGGCTGCTCTATAGCGTTTTTACTTTGGTCACTGAGTCGCACGCTCTGTGGAGGGGGGGAAAACCTCCACTCTCCAAAACTAAACAGGATGCTACCTTTAAGGCCAACTGACCCTAGGCACTTTGGCCCAGATCCTTAAGGCATTTAGGCTCCTACCTTCCATTGAGATAAATGGAAAGTAGGAGCCTAAATACTTTTGAGACTCTGGGCCTCCATCTTCCTGCCTGTTCTCCAAACACTCAGCTTCTTCGATTCTGCTCTTTATTGATCCAGAGCCAACTGAAGTCAGGGGGCGTCTTCCCATTGTCTTTGGCTCAGGCCCACAGACCTTTCAGGAGAATGGAATCCTTTCTAATAGATGACTGGGCACCCACGTAGGGCCGTACAAATGAAGAGAGTTCTACCGTTCAATCTGAAGAGCACCATAACACAGAGCACATGGGTGCACATTCCATCACAGTTCATCAGACTCCTAGGGAGAGCGAGGAAAACTTCTGAAGCTTCTTATTAAAAGCCAAGATGACTCATTCTGATAACACCATTAATCAAGAGAGATGCATCTCCCCAGCAAGCAGGGAAGGAATAGCACCATGTGCGGCCTGAAGAAGAGACAAAACACAACAAGAGACCCTTAAGAAAATAGTAGAGGAAAATGTTGCTGCCAGGCCTCTAGACAACACAACATGCCCCTCCCAATCCTCAAGAACATTTGGGAGACAAAGCTGTAGGTATGAGAGCAATTAACACATTGGCACACTTCAATCAGAGCTAAACTCCAGATGTGTTTCTACTCTGAAAAACAACTCTCAAAATGGCATGGAGGGGCTCCATACTTGTATCTCAATCAAATCTGATCACTTTATTTTTCTAACAGCCAGTACCACAAACTCATCCAAGGCCCAGTCAGTCCAGCTGGGTTATTTCCTGCTCACGAATCACCTCCTTTAACAAACATTATGCAGATCACATCCTGTGTTCACATCTTTGCAACCTCTACTGCCCCAATTAGTCTTTGTTACAGGTGCATAGGTGAAGCATGGCTGCAGAGGAGTAATGGAGCAGAATTGGACCTGTATTATCAGCATCACGGGCAAGGATGGGTGAGAAGGAAAGAACCCAGCCTGCCGTATGTCAAAGTGATCTGGGTAAGACTATCAGATCCTGGGTTCATTGGGCTGGTAGTGAACGGATTGGGGGAGGGGAGGTGAAGGAGGCACTTTTCACTTGTAAGATGAGAAAAAAAAAAGATTTGGAATCATTGACATGTGACAACAATGGGACCCCCCCTCCCCATTCCATTTTAACAGATACTTAGAGCAGAATCACACTTTCAGAGGATACAGCTCTTGCTCCAGCCCCCAGCATCAGTAAAATAATTAAGGCCTACATAAATGCAGTGGCCTTTTCAGCCCTTCAAGGATGGTTAGGTTATAAGTAAAATGTGTTTGGTCTCATCCTACTAACCATCTGCACACACCTCACAACTGATTTGACACAATTAGCAGACTGCACCTCAGGACTGAAACACCCAGTGCGAGTGGCAGCTTTCCGTCTGCCCTGGGGGCCTGCACTGAAGCAACCCCCTTGGTGCCTCTTGCTATCCATTGCTTGAATCAGGGCAAATCTCCAAAACAGACAGGCCTCTAGTCCCAACTCCATCACCACAGGCCAGGCCAGCCCCTATCTACATCCACTGTGTCAAGTCCATTCCTCCATTCACTCACTTCCAACTTTTCTTTCCTAAACTGAAGGCTGGCCCAGGCCATAGAGCCAAATAGAAGCTACAGGAGACCCCTGCCTCAGAAGTTTCATCCAACAACAGGCTGAAATGGCAACATGATATTTAGTGCTCATGCCCCAGTGCCATAGGCTGTAGAGCATGAACTGAGCTCTGTGGAGATAGTAGTACGTACCCCTGAGACATCAGGCCAACTCTCCCTTGTATTCAGCCCTCACTGGAGCCGATTGTAGATTCCTGCTCCCCCGCTTTAACAGGAAACGTTTCTCTACCATTCCACAAAACATACATCACTTCTTAGCCCTTTCCCTATTCTCCCTCAATCCCTCCTCTCTAAACTGTGTGGAACTGAACTCCTCTGGCTGCCCTGGTTTAACAGTGAGGATGTGACTCCTCCCTACCCCACAACTTGCACCACACAGCCAGAGGCCCAATCAAATGGCTTTGGGGGATGGGGGTGGGAAATGGTTGGGCCAAATCGCCTATTCTTAGCAGCTGCACCCTGGCACATCAGCAGCTCTCTGGCTTTGATCTTAGCCAGCTGATGGAAAATGTTGTTATCAATAGGTTTTATTAGCTTTCCTAGCCCAGGCTGAAAAGGAGTAGGAGCGACAATCAGGAATAGCTATGATTACATAGCCGTCAATCCTGCTGAGATTACTGCTGTTGTAGGACTTAATTAACAGTTTATAACAACACTCATTAAAAATAAAAACCTCTGCATAGTGCTGAGTTAGAATTCCCAGCTCTGGAATGTAATTAGATACCAGCTGTGCTGGGTAACTGGTCATTTCCAAGCAGCTAAAGACCCATTTGCTTCCAAAACAGAACACAAAACAGCAGGAGAGTTTGGGAAGAAGAGAACTGATACAGCAACTAAGCAACTCATACCCTTGACAGACCATATTAAAGCCCACATCTAATGGAGGCTAGAGCTTAAACGTGTCAAGCTATGTTACACTGAATCAAAAATTCCTTCAGTGTAAGACCACCACTTTATGGAAAGCAACTAATATCACACGGCAGCTAACTCATCCCAGAACAAACAAATCCAAAAATACAGGTAACTTCAATTACTGGGATGACCCAAGGACAGAATTTTCTCTTAATCCTAACTAGGAGGCGCTCCTTGAAGTGTGGTCTAGTATCTTGAACATGGGATTGTGAGCCAGGGTTTGTGGGTTCTATTCCCAGCTCTGCTTCTAACGCACATGGCCTTGATCATCTGTAAAATGATTATAATACAGGTTTCACCTACCTCACCAGGCTGCTATGAGGCAAAGTTAGGGTTTGAGACACTCCAAAAGGAAGCATGAAATATTATTCAAAGTCACCCCATAGATACCTTCTGGTTCTGATGAGTCAGTGCAACTGAGTTTCAGCTTTGAAATTTCAATCTCTTTTATTCTGTACATTAAAATGAAGTCTACATGGAACACAGCATATCAAGGCAGGATATTACTCATGCCTGCAGCTTGCACCTTAATTGCACCCTTCAGAGTTGGGAAGGATAACAGAACTCCCATCAATAAGCATCGCACAACTGAGCTGTTCCTCGCTCAAGCAGACACTTTTTACAACGTATCCTACCGCTGAATGGAGAAAAACCAGTCCTACTTCCCACGGAACAAAGCAGACACTTTCCACTGATGAAAAAGAACATGCCATTCACCTGCATCACTCTTGCCACACTGCTGTCACATGACCTAGAAGGAAGTGCCCTTTAACCTACCACTAGACAAACACCAATATAAGTGAGGCACTAGATATGCCCCACCCCAAGCCTATGTTTGCTGTAGGATAGGATTGGAAAGCTCCTATCAAGCCAGTCACCAGCAGAAGCACAGATCTCTCCTCTTAGCACACAGGTCAAGTTAGCTGGGTTTCCATGCTAGAGTCTCTGCCATCATTTTCAGGGCAGCCCGCCACGTCTTCATCCCTAAACAGATCCCATGCTTGACTGGTGAATGGCATAAGATTTTAGGGGATTGTCTTCCCCAAAGTGCTGATTGCAGAGGCAAATTCATCTCAGCCATGGGGATCATCATCCAAAAGGAAGCCAGCTCTCAGGACTGGGTGCATCATAGAGCTGGGTGGGGACTGTAGACCAGGCATAGGCAACTCTGACAGATCTGTATGAGGGGCCCTGCAATGGAGTTGAGGAGAAGGTTGCTGCAGATTAGAAGCAAGGGGCACTGGCGGAGCTGTGGGAGGGGCCAGCACTGGACATAGGGGCCGGGTACAGGTCTGGACTCAGGGGCATTGGCGGAGCTGCATGCAGCCCTGAGGAGCTGGAGAGCGCTGCAAGTCAGGATGGAAGGTCTCTGCTATCAGGGTACGGGCTCCCTGCATCCCCCAGGTGGTTAGTTTCCAGGCCCCAGAGGCATCCAGCTCAGGCCAGACTGCACACAGGCCCCCACCCCTAGGCCGCAGAGCCAGGGCGTCCAGCTATGCCATGGCCCAACCACTTTTTGGCTGGTCCACACCTGGGGGGGGGGGGCTGTGCCCCAGCTCACAACGCCACTCACTGGGCTTTGGGGCTCAGGGGCCAGGCTGCTGGGGCAGGGCCCTGAAGGAGGAAGAGGAGGGTCAGGCGTTGGTCGGGGTGTGTGTGTGTGTGTGTAATCTGTGCCCCCCGCCTTCCAATGGCGCTCCGCAGCCCCTGCCAGCCTGCACTATCTCGGGGCAGCGCTTCCCTCCCCCATGCGCGCTAGATCCGGGAGGAGGACGGGGACTCACCGTGCCAGCTGCTGCTGCTCCCGCCCCCCGCCGGGCCAGGGCTCCACCTGAGCCTGGCGCCTCCACTTCCCCCGCCCGAGCCCCCACGCGCCCGCCCAGCGCCCTGCTCCGGGAACCGATGCTCTTCGGACTCGCCCTGCGGGGTCCCTTGGCACCTGCCTCCCCATCCCACTGAGCACCTCCCTCTCCGGCACCTCCACCTGCCTTCCCCCGGAGACTCCTCCCCCCGGGTCCGGTCACCGCCCTCTGCCCTCCGGCTCAGCTTCTCCTCTTCGCTGCACTTTCGGGGAAATTCGGCGGGGTCTCCTCCAGCCCCCCAACTTCGCTCCCGCGGTGCCTGCAGCCTTCCAGAAACTCCAGCCGTGCACAGATCCTAGCCGGGCTCCCGCCTGCCTTGCCCCATACTGAGACAAAGCCCCCGTTATCGCTACTCGTTCCCCCCTCCTTCCGCGCCCGGATCCCTTGATAGCAGACAAGGCAGGTTTGGTTTCCAGACTCCTATTTACAGAGTTGCAGAACTTACGTTTCACTCTGCCACGCTTTCCTGCTGTTTCATTTCACTCCTGGCTCACAGCTCCTCCCCCCCAAACACCTTGGCAATCATCATCCCTGCCCAGCCCCACGGTTGCTACACCCAGCAACCCCAGCCTAGGACTGCCCCTTCGTTGTTCCCATGCTCCCCTACCGTATTTTCTCAACAGTTGGGATCTCGTAGTAGATCAGTGCGTGATAACTACCGAATCCTCTGGCTACTACCTAGGAAACCAAACGGAAGTGCCACTTGCATAGGGGCCAACGAATAAACACCATCTTCACTCCGTAGGCTGGCACTATGACTTGGAAAAGTTGGAATTCGTTTGGAGAAGCACAATTCTTGGCCCTCGCAGGGAATAGAATGACAAGCAGGGAGCCTGCCTTGCCGAAAGGGCCAGGGTCTTGCTCAGTTTATTGGGGTACACACCTGCCTTTGAGTCACAGCGGTGCATAAAGCCCCCATGGATTTGTTCACACCGGTCACCTGTCTCTAACTTAAAACATGTAGGGAGATGGTAAAATATCAGCCTAGTGGACTGCCGCTTTAAGGACCAGCCAGTTGGCTTCCAGCTTCGGTCTGCCTGCAGAGGTGCAGATGTGGTGATAAACAGCATCTCTTAATACCTATGGTGGTTGGCCCTTGTAGCTTCTAGGCAATTAGAACTGATTCTCTTCAGAGGATAGTGGTACTATTGTGTATTGTCATGGTTGGTGGTGCAATTCAGGTTCAATTTGCATGATGTCTTTATTCCCTGAGCTGGTAGGGGCTGCAAGTACAGTAGGGGCACAATGTTCAAATGTTCACTACTGGGAATTGATTTGTATTTTTCAGTGGAAATCCCTAAATCAATACAGAAATAATATTGACAGACTTTAGCAGATCTTCCAGGACTCCTTGGTCAGAACAATAGGAAGGGAATGCGAGAGGGAATGTAAAATGGGGGTTGGGGTAATCTTCGGATTATGACACAGATGCAAACCCCATGGCTCTGGGAAATAAAATTCTGAAAAATGCAATTAATTGCATTTCGCTTAAGGGGACACTACAAGCCTGAAGCTTTTAAACCTAACTTTTAAAATTACACTTTCTGATACACAATCCTTTCAATAGTATGTCCTGATATTTGAAAAAAAATATTAAAAGTGTGTAAGGTTTTCCTACTCCTCTACTGATGTTTATATTTATAAGGGTCCTTTCAGCCAGGGAGAAACAGACTAGAGCCCCTCTCTTGCAACTGGATCTAGGTAGTAAGCCCTTGTGCCTGTATGGTGCCTGACTGAAGTCAATGGGGCTTCAAGCAGACACAAGCATTCACCAGTGAGGATCCAACTGCAGGATCAGGGCCTGACCTATTCAGTGAGGCTCATCATCACAAAATAAACAAACTGAAAAAAAGAGACTAATATTTTGGTTTGATAATTTCTTTCAGCAACAGCGATGTTAAGTGTTACCCGTCACTACAGTGGGTACTATATTTCAAACAAGTCTAATTTTCAAGTTGATGGTTTCTCTTTAGTGGCAGAAAACAGGGTACCCCATTATGGTATTAACTCACTCACACTGTCAACACTTACAACTCTTTCCCAGGGACCCTAGTCAAGTGTCAAAATTTATCCCTATTTTAAACTGCATACAATTACCACTGACTTTATTCTGACTCCAAATATTGAATTTAAACTGATCATCATGGGGAATAAACAGGTAACATTAAGCATTTGCCAATGTGTATTTTTATTCATTCTACATCACATTTTACACTTTGCAGCACAGCGTTTCATTGTTACCTTGCTTGAAGCCATTCACTTCTCTGGACACTGCTGCAAAGCCACATGCAGTTTTCCAAATATACATCCCCCACCCAATGTGATGGAAATGAAATTTCATTTTGTATTGAGAAAAATGTTCTAACTTCACTGCTTAACGGCATGGGCTCCAAACCCACCAACAACAGCAAAATCTTCCAAAGTTCTACGTGGTAGAGAAAATTCATGAAATCTTCAACAGGATCCAAAACCAGCATAAAAGCATGTTTTGTCCTTTTAAATAAACAGTGGTAGGTCACTGACCCAGGATCCCTTCCCTTGCATCCAGACAGCACAGCTTCACCACACTTGGCAACTTCGGATCAACTCCTGCAGCGCTTTTATTCCTTCCATGCTCTTGTCCTTCAAAGCTAGAGCCAGGAGAACAGGTTTGTTCCCAGCTTCCTGAGACACAAATGTCACCAGGTTTTTAGCACAAACATGGATGAGGGGCTGAAAAGTAAAAAAACACAGTCCTTCAGTTCAGAGAATCTTCCCACCCTATTCACTCACTACTAATGGAATGCACCTGGAGTATCTTTTTACTAAGCATATTAAGGATTTATCTATACTGGACTGAAACTGGATTTGCTGACATGTAAATGTAAAGACAGCCAGGTCTTTACATTCACCACAGACTTTGAAATGGTATTATAGCCCTTGGTTAAAGTCACATACTGATTTTGATAGAATAATGTAGACTTTAAAAAAAAAAGGTGAGGCTAAGGGCATTAGCAGGAGAAAAGAGATATAATTCCCTTTAATTGGGGTTTCTCTAACAAGTATGCCCAATTTGACCAGATTTTACTTACATCCATCTTGCTACATATATTTATCTGAAGTTTAATTTTGTTTGGTTTTGTTTCAACACTGGTTTGTGGGTTTTGGCAGCATGCATCGCCACAAAAGGCTAGGCAGGAAGTACTTCGTTCTCATGTTAATCAAAGTTTTCCTCAAGGTTGTTTAGATTAATTATTTAACATACAATACAAAGGAGCAGATAATGGACATACATGCAAGACTCGGGGAAATGATTTCTCCCATATGTAACAGGAAGAGCCACTAATTAACATAAGGTAATATCAGAAACTGAATGTGCTCTTCTGCTCCATTTTGACAAGTGCACATCACACCAAGGCTGTAACCACCCTGTCTACAGGCAGACACGACACAGGTGAGAACTACATAAAGACGAGCTGCTAAGAGGATCAGGAACCTGTCACATTGCTGAGGTTTTTTTGTTTTTGTTTTTCCCTGTTTGGGGTTAGCAAGCAACACAAGACAGTTCTAACTGCACTGTAAAACCAGGTAATCTTGCAGTATTCTGTAACTTTATATTTAGTTCCTGTCTAATTGATGTTTTCCAAAATATATTATTGTTTTCTCTTGTTTCTGTAAAATAGTCAATGAGAACTCATTTTAAGCCAAAATGAATTGCATAACTGACTTATCTAGGGCAACTGGTGGCAAGCACAGTTGGGGGGGAAGCTGAAGTCAATTATAGGAGAGGCAAAGGTTTGGAGAAAAGAAGTGGTGAGATGGGAAAACTGACTGGGACAAGCACCTGAGAAAGGTTAGTGAAAGCCATTACACTTGATCCTGCACCACTGAAGTCAATGGGAGCTGCAAAGCACCGTAAGAATAACCGGGTATGAAGTGACAGATCCCATATATGCCTTGAGTGTAGATTCAATTAGACATTTGTTATGTTAAATGCCAGTTGAATGCCCAAGCTTTACTGATGACCCACTCCTCTCCTAGTACAGGATTCTTTAATCGTACCACTGCACAACTACACATCAGCTGCTTAACAGGCTCGAATTTTGAATTCCCCTTCAATCTTCAGGACCACATGCTCTGCTTTGTACCTCATCTGTGCCCAGCAGCACTTTTGTGGTGAGTGAAGGTTTGCTGACGTCATTGGCTATTGTGCTGGGGTCCACAGAGACAAGCGTTCCCATCTTCCCATACTGCGTCACCACCACAAGAATGGAGTTGGAGAAGGCCGTGCACACCACCTCTGTTGGGACACCCCTCACCACCTCCTCTCTCTGCTTCGAAGTCACAATCGGTTTTGCTGCCATGGCAGAGGTCTTAATTGCTGAGTAAAATAATATATTAGTATTAGATATAAAAACAGTAACTAAGGGCCATAAAAAGGCTTAATATTTTCATTAAATTTAAAAGACCTGTTAAGTTGTTTTAATGATATAAATATGCCCAGAGATGTATGCAACAGGTGCAGCTGTATATAAATAATCAGGAACATCTGATGCCTGGGTGTATCTGACTCAGAAGTGAATTTTAACTGCCCATCATTAGAGAGCTACATTTAGGCTACACATACAAGTTGCTATTTATAGGTTTTTATGCCATTCATAGTTTGACACTGATTACAACTGTTTTTGTGTCACATACAGCAGATCATATAGTCCTATTAGGCTTGGGTCCTGACTCCCAGAGCGAGGTCTCCTGGTCCCTGCTAGAGCACGGTTTCTCTCAAGCAGTGGTGTAGCCAGCATGGGATATTTGGGTGGGTCCCGATTTTGGATGGGGAGGGCAATTATGGGAGGGAGGGAGGGGGACGGGGAGGGCATGAGGGATGGGGGCCCACCTTCCCTTACCCCCTGCAGCTGGGTGATGGATGGACCTTTGGCCAGGGGCTCCCCGGGGACACACCCAGCTCCGCTCTCCAGCGCGCACAGCTCCCGGCTCCCTTCCAGGTCCCACTGCCAGGCCTGGCTACCCCAGGCAGTGGGCCTACTTTTTTTGAAGATCTCTTCTACCACTGCCGGATGCCCACTTGTTTGCCCTCCTCCCATTGGCAGACTAGCCATTGGGCTAACCCAGGCCCCTGGAAAAATGGGCACTCCCGCGCCCCCATCCACTCTGCCCATCCAACGCTCCTGCCAGGGAGCAGGATGGGAACACCAGGGCTTTCCCTGTTCTACCCAGCCCCGGCAGGAGTGCCAGGCAGGCAGAGTGGGGCAAGACCCGTGCCCCAACCTTGACAGGAGTGCAGGGCAGGTGGGCAGAGTGGGGCAAGCGCTGGGGCCAGAGCAGAGCCGGGGGGAGGGGGAGTCCTTAATGTTAAGTGTGTGGGCTAGGTGTCTACACCCCTGCTCTCAAGATGGACCAAATCCAGAACCATTTTGCCAAACTTCCCTACCCAAATGTTGAGGATTGGGATAAAACGGGGCTAGTAGAACCACCCGGCTTGTGCTTAAGGACACCCCTTCTTTGGAGCCTGGCGTTCTCCCGGGCCAGTGATTCCCATTCTGCATCCGTTTTACCTTGACCGAAATCCCGGGGGAAGACTTGGGCTGATCACTCAGAGCCACCATTCGCCCAGTGTCTCCTCTGTTCTCCTAACACCCATTGCTCCCCCCGCGGGCGGGCGGACTGAGGCTGGGTCGGGATCACACCCCGATCCCAACCCCCAACTAGACCCTGGAGCCAGGCGCAGGCTCACACCGTGATCCCACCCCCAGACTCAAGGCAGGGTCAGAGTCACACCAAGATCCGGCCCCAAGGCCTGGCCTGGAGCCCTGGGCGGGGTCGCGCCCGCCATGGGCCCAACTAGCTCCAGCTCCCGCCCCGCCTCCAGGCCCAGGAAACCGGGCGCCATAGTAGGGGCCTGGGCCGGGCCCGCCTGGGAGGCGAGACCAGCCCGGGGCCCGCCCGGGAGAAGGCGGCGACCGGGACCAGGGCCTAGCCCGCACCGGCCTCACCCTGGCAGTTCCGCCGCGTCCTCTCCTCTCCTGCCCGGCGGCTCCCTCGGTCATCGGCCGCTGCTGCTCCAGCCGAGCCCGCTCTCCGCGCTGGGCGCCGCCGCTGAGTCACTCTGAGCCCGCCCCGGCCTGGGCGTCACCGCGGGCCCCTCCGAGCGGGGAGCCTCCCCCATGCGGCCCCATGGAGCGGGGAGCCCCCCCTGTATCCGGCCCTTCCGAGCGGGGAGCCCCCCCCATGCGGCCCCACGGAGCGGGGAGCCCCCCCCCCGTCCCCCCCCCGCCCCCCCCCCCGGCGCCTCTCCAGCCCCACCGAGATGGGAGTCCCCCCGCATCTCTCCGGCCCCACCAAACGGAGAACCCCTCCTGCATGCAGGCTCCATCCGAGCAGGGAGCCCCCCGATCCCCTCCGGTCTCCCTAGCATCCTGGCCCCAATAAGCAGAGAGTGCCCCTCACTCCCATCCTGGCCCTGTACCTCCCAATCCCATCTCTCCCCAGCTACACAGAGTGGGGAAGATGTCCATGCACCCAGCTCACCCTAACCCCCTCACTTATCTCTCCCAGCCTTGCAGAGCAGGGAAGTCCCCTCCGCACCCTGCTCCCCACATACCCGCTGTCCCCACAGAGTAGGAGTCACCTGAACACCGCACTTCCTCCAGGTCCCACCAGCCCCATACACAGGGACGGTCCTCCAGAACCCTGCTCACCCCATTCCCCATGGCCTCACTGAGCGGGGGAGACCCTTCCACATCCCTGCCCTACAGAACTAGGCAGTCCCCTTTTCAACCAGCCCACTCCTTGCTTCCCGCAGTCCTACAGACCATTAGGGACACTCATACTCCAAAGCAAATGGGGAGGAACCCCAGCTAACCTGACAGCCATAGCCCCATCTCTGGCTCGCCTTGCCCAGTGCCTATGAGGGAGGGTGGTGAGAAGGAAGAGGTCTCTGAGCCAACAGATTCAATCCCTCTGAATATAGGCACAGCACTTTCTCCAGGTTTAGTAACATCATTCTTCAACTACGAGAAAGGGACCAAGAGACTTTCTCCGTTGGATCATGTGAACTGGAACCATAAACTCCCTGAACATTAAATCTCACCGAATGAGGGTCAATCCATCCTCCTCCTCATATCCACTCATTATACTCCACACCTGAACATAGCCATTATATGAATATCATACTCTCATATCTCAATGTCTGTACTTTGACCCATCAACCTTTTACCCCCAATGGGGGATATTGCGGATTATGTATTCCTTACAACACCTGATCTTAAACCGAACTTCGCATCCCTCGATAGTCTGTACCTTATTCCCTGATAACCAGAAACTACTGTGCTTAAACTCTGTACCATTCACTTTTTTTTTTAAACATCATCTTAATAAAATTTTTAAATTGAAAGCGTTCCCTCTGGGAGTGCGTTGGGGGCCCTCAGAGCCTGCTTTCCACCCTGGCAAGCCAGCTTTGGTAGCTGCCTTGACCCAACTGTTGAAATGCTGATGTTCCTAGTCATTTAAACATCTCTAAGGCATCGACTGTATAAACTCCAAGGACATTCTGAAATGGCCTTGACTTCCTTTTGAGCTACTGTCTGCATGTTTTAAATTCTTTAATTGCTCTCTTGGGATGTTTCCATCTATTCACCAGCTAGAGCAAAATTCATGCTGCAGAAAAGTTGCCCGCTCTCTCCAAAGAATCCCAGCTTCCCATCTGTGACCAGAATGTGAAGGTCTGTTTGGAGAGATGGAGGTTGGAATAAGGTGAATCTTAGCCCCAAAGCAGAGAATAGCAGTTCAGAAATGGCTTGGTTCCCTGTTTCCATATGTGGTTCTGAACATCCCTGGCTCTTCTCTCAGCATGTTGGTACCCAAAATGTTAAAGGCCTGACTGAAACTGGCAAACAAGAAGGAACTCAAAACCAGGCCTGTCATATTTGAGTGGAAGGACTCTTCTTGGTGTAAGTCCAATGCTCCGTAGTGTTTGCATCCTTGGCCGTGTACATTGTAATGGCTGTTTCCTGTAGATTTGAATGAGTCATTGAGATCAGATGGCAGGGGCTCTCTTTTGGCCATTGAACTCTTTGGGAATGTTTTCAGATATAGGATGTGCTGGGAGGCGAGACCAGCCCGGGGCCCGCCTGAGTGAGGGATCAGGCCACAAATTGGGTAAATCCCGCCTTTTGGCTTGTCATGGTAGGCAGCATGGCTGATGTTATAATTATGTATTATTTGCATTATTCTAGTGCCTAGGGGTCTCAGTGTATGATCCTGTAATGCAGGGGTTGGCAACGTTCGGCAAGCGGCTCGCCAGGGTAAGCACCCTGGCGGGCCGAGCCAGTTTTATTTACCTACTGACGCAGCAGGTTCAGCCCATCGCGGCCCCCACTGGCCGCGGTTCGTCGTCCCGGGCCAATGGGGGCGGCGAGAAGCCGCGGCCAGCACATCTGGCGAGCCGCGTGCCGAACGTTGCCGACCCCTGCTGTAATGCAAACAGTTACTGTACATCCTTTTCAGCAGTTCCATGTTCTTCATGTGCCCTAATTCATTTTTTAATCAAAAACGTAATTTAAAGTAGCTTGTCTAAAGTGGCAGTGTGGTCTAATGGGAAGAGCCCTGGACTGGTTCTATTCCCAGGCCTAACAGGTGACCTTGGGCAACTTACATCAGCCTCTGTGACTCAGTTTCCCCATCTGTAAAATGGGGATATATGATTTAACCTCCTTTGTAAAGGGCTTTGAGATCTACTGATGAAAAGCACTATATAAGAGTGGGGTATTATTGATAGAAAACAGGCATCTGTTTGACAGTTCAAAAAAAGAAATACTAAAAATGTAATATATATATAATAAATATCTTAAAAACTTCAGTTTTTTTGTTTTCCCCAAATTCTTGACCTTTGCTAAGCCTGGAATAACATTTTTGGCCTAGATACACATCCCTAAAAATTAGGATTTCTTAAAGAATACCCAGTGCAACCTTCAGCACTGTTGTATGTAATACTATTAATTATATAAAGCTATATATAATGCTAAAATAAATGTCCCCAAACCTTTATTTCCATTTCCCCCCTCACATCCTGCCCTTCCACCACACACACCAATCTTGGCAACAAGAATTCTGAATTTCAGATCATCTGTCCAATCATCTTCTTTTTAAAGGCCCAGTGTTCTGAAGTGTTTTTGCATGAGAAGTTTAAATGAAACTTTAAATGAAGTTAACTGTTAGTCATAACGTTGAGAGTGCTTTAATAGAACTCCAGAGGGCAACAGAGTTCCATGGAAAGGCTCCGAACAGACTAAAGTTGCTGCCTTTGCTTGATACACAGAAGGGGGAGTCTTGATACCTTATCATCTGGCAAATCTCCTGTTTTCCAGCCCTGTGAAGAACCGACATTTCTCTCCTGTTTACTACAAGCATTCAAGGGGTTGCCTGTGTGACTGAGATAATGGCAGATGCTGTCAATAAGTCCTCCTGCCACCTCAAGAATGAAGTTTATTTCCACTGTACCCTCCTTGGAGGAGAATTTCATCTTATGAAAATAAAGGGCCAGATCCTTCCTGGCATCCTTTTTTTGCTGTGTCCCTGCTAACCTCTCTGGTCTCCTTTGTAGATGACTGGAGCACAAGGGGATCCATTTGATCTCAGGTCATAGGGAAACAGCACTCCGACCTGCACCTGAGGGACAAGCATGACTTTAGGAAGTAGGGAAACTTTTACTCCTTGAATCAAATGCTAATGCCGCCCTGTCAAGGGCCTGTGGAAAGTCTCCGAGTATAACAACCTGTGACCACATACCGGCAGACACCAGCAGGTGTTTGAACCTTGCATCTTCAGCACCAAAACCCCATAATCCCTTGTCGTGTATCCTAAAGAAGTACTTGTCAGTAAGTAGCAGGCTCTTATACTTGATGTGAGCCAGCCACTACAGGAGACATAACATACACCAAGCCAGTGTTGGGAGACAATTGTGAGCTTTCTCTGTCTCTTTGCCTCTCATTCTGCCTGTACTTGGATAGCTTTGGTGCTGACAGGGATACTTGTCTCCACAGATAATACTTTACACTTGTATATCACTTTTCATCCAAAAATTTCCAACCACTTCATGAACATTAGTGAATTAGCCTTCAGAAGCACCCCTATGAGGCAGGAAATTAGCACCCCCATTGTACGGAGAGGGAAACCAAAGCACAGAGACATTCAGCAATTCACATAAGTCATTTATAGAGGCTAAGATAGAATCCAGGAGTCCTTCCCTCCTCCCAGTTTCCTGCTCTAATTACTCAAGAAATATGAACCACTGTCTCAGAGACTGCAGAGAATTGGTGAGACTGCTGCCCAATACTCCCCCAGGGAAAACTGCCCACCATATTGCAGTTTTACATATTTGTTATTATTTATCTGAATCATTTCTTCTCAGGATAATTCTTTTAAAGACAATTAAGCGTCTGTGTGCTTTTAGATTGGAAGAGGGTTGCTTTTGATTATTATTTATTGTTTGTATTACTGTAGTGCCTCGGAGCCCTTGATGATCATCTCTCTATTTATATGAAGTGGTATGCAACCTCATGGAGCAGACACCCAGGCTCCAGAGCGCCCTAACATTTATTCCCTTTTCACTAGAAAACTACGCACCTGATGTTTCAGGACAACCATTAATAATCTCCGCTCTTGGGGGAGCCTCGCTATCAAAGCATCTGGTTGGTTTATTAGTTTACGGTTTATTAGTTTACAGGTTATTACTTCTGTGGTTTAGATTTCTGTCTTGTATTTCTGTGCTGCAGAATATAGACTATGGGCCAGAACCTCCGCAAAACTCTGCAAAACAGAAGCGTGGGGAGAGGAATTACTCTGCCCCCATGATCCTGAGGCTGTTGGGGGTGGTTTGGGCCCCTGGCATAGATAAGTTAATGGGTGGGACACTCCTGTGATACCACTCTGCTGGCCAAGGAGTGCCCAAGTGCTCTGTTCATCAGCTTGCTATCACTGAGAGATTCCCTTAGGCTGGGGGAAGCCCCCGCTTCCTGGTTAGGAAGCTTTCTGGCTACCCCATGCTGCCTGAGCACTGCAAAGCAGCCAGAGGACAAGCCAAGGAGCGGGCCCAATGATTTTTCCAAGATGATTCATTCTCCAGCTGTTAGTTTGTGTTGTGGGTTCTGATCTGGGAGTGCAAACAAAGCCTAAGGGCCGCCTTCTTCCTTTTAAATAACAGCTTGTGACCATCACTATTGCTGAGCAAACAGGGATCCCCTTATTTTTCTCATTTGGGGCCCAACTATGCCCTTTCTACTGTGAGCAGTGCTGGAGGGCAGCAGAGCTGTGATAACCAAGTGAAGCTGGCCGGAGGCTATTGGTGTGGGGCAGACATGGTGAGTATACCTCATAGCACTCCCTTTACCTGCTGAGGAAAGTAGGGGAGGGCACGCTTCATGGCATCTACTGCCAGAGGCTAGCAGGCATGTGGAGAGTGGGGCCCTGCCATACCCCCAGCCCAACTGGTAATGTCTCCCTGGGGCAATGGAGCACTCTACACATGCCATGCACAGAGGATGGCAACCGCCTGGAGCCAGTGGGAGGTCCAAGTGTGGAGGAATAGGCCCTTTGTGTCACTGAGGCATCTGGTGACCTAGGCCCCTACAAGGACCAGGAGAAGAGAGCTGGTAGAATTCAAGCTCTGTCAGGACCCACTGAGGCCAGGGTCAAATGGGACTGTGGAAGAGGAATTGGGCTGGCACTGGCCGGTGAGTTGTGTGTGTGTGATGAGGCACCTCATGTGGTCACACAGGTTGCGTAGGCACAAGGCTGCCCCAGTGTTTCGTTTCTCAACGATAGTGGCCAAATGGAACAGTAAATCTCACAGGCTTCTAACGTGGGGTGATGGTCTCTGGCATTGATTTGACTTGGTAGCATGTACAGGATCCAGCTTGGGTACAGGGAACCCACCTGGAGGATACGTTCTAGTGGCAAAATCCTGGCTCCATGAAAGTCATTGGCAAAACTGCCATTGACCTCCATGAGGCCAGGATTCCAGGTTAGCAATATTGAGGTATCCAGGTCTTCGTGTAACCATGACCGTTTATGCACATGTGAATTGGAGGGTGTCTCTGTGCTCACTGGAGAAAGGAAGGTCGATGTGATGCCATCTTGTTAAACATTTTCTTGGAAATTAGGTTTGAATTCCGCACCAGGAAATCAATAGCATGTTTTTATTTTCTCTTCTGTGCCTGTAAAAAGTGACCCCTCACCCCTACTCTATGCTTACATGTCGCTTTGTTTCTCCGGGCAACTCTGGGGTGCACTGCTGCTGTTGTTACGAATATGATGTGACCCTCCTTTCCAGGTCCCACAAGAGCACTTTAGAAGAGGTTTGACCTAAACCCTGAGATCAGAGAAGAACACTGGGGTATTAGATTTAAACTTGTTAAATTGAATTAAGCCTCCCACCAAATGATTGTGGCCTGCTCCAGTCCTTCTAATCTTCTTCCGAGTTTAGGATAATTTGTTTAGTTGTGCTGATCAGCTGGAGGTTAATTCAATTGGACTTCAGTTATTTATTCATGCCCGGATTTGCTAAGTGTCACATTAGATACATGAGGTCTCCATTACAGTTATGAGACAGCTTCATTAGTGTGACAGAGATTCCATCTGGATCACTTCTCCCTTTCGGTCCAGTGACTGGCTGTCAGAGCTCTCTCTTGTGGGAGGAATCCTTACAGCTTTCCACTTTCATTTGTATCATAAATGGACGCCGTTGGCTATTGTGCATTGATTATAGCAAAAACACACTTCTGTATGTTGATTGGCTGAGAATGTCTCACCAATAGCCTGAGAAACTTCAGTCATTTTCTAGCTCTACATTTGAAACTGAGAGCATAGTTGAAAAAAGTAAAAGCAAATAACCTATACAAGCAATTTATTAATAATGTAGGCTTGTATAGCACCTTTCGTCTCAAAGACTCCCATGGTGATTTAGGGATCACTTTATCCACCAGTGAAATGCAGTCACTTCTGGGGTGGAACATAGTAGCTGTTTAATAGTGCACAGCAATACTGCACATGCATTTAGGACAAAACTGAAGGAGAATACTGCAGCTAGCTGAAACCATGGAGGAATTCAGGTTGGCAGAAAGTCATTGCTCACATTGGAATGTGAAATGTGGATTAACTTTTGCAAAATGTGTCACTCAATTACAAGTGTTTGGGTAACCTTGGATGTAGGTTTTATTCCAAAAGCAAGCTCCCCTAGCAACACAACCCTCCCATTATCATGATGGGACATTGGTTCAGAGATGAGTCAGGGAATTTTGCCGTTGTCTTCAATGGACCAGAGTCAGATCTTTAGAGGAAAGAGTGCCACCTCTTGAATCACTAACAGACCCTGAAGAAAAGAAAAGCACCCCCCTGATTAGCTCATAGTTCTACAGAAAATATTGTGATTATGTCTCCCAATCATACAATGCAAACACTGCAAGTAAAGGCCGACAGATTCACTTTTATGTAGCTTGTGGGAGAGGGGCTTAGGAATCGACTGGTGGGACACGTGTGCATTATAGAGAAGGCCCTGGGTCAGATTCTGCTCGCACTGACACTAGGGTGGAGTAGTTGTGTTGATGTTAATGCATGAACTCCAGATTTACCCCAATGTAAACGAGAACACAATTTGGCCTCCTGTCTATTTTTTTCCCAATGTCTTTTTCCTATCATTCCTCCAGTATCTGTGTTACTGGCTGGTCAGGATGACACCATCAAGCATTAGTACCGGCCCTAGATACTGCTGCGAGCAGTCCTGGTGATTAATGACATTATTCATCATCATATCTTCTCCTTCTCTCCATTTTTCAATGAAATTGTAAACCTGTGCTGAGGATCAATCATTAGCTTTCAAGGAGTGAGAAATGTTCCCTCACGTTTGGCCTCCTTCAGAAAACACTGTCGTGGCTACACACCGTGAAATATGGTTTCAAACAGAACAATGCTCCAGAAAGCGGCTGGGATCCACATTACAACTCAGCCTGCTTTTTAGAAAGTTTATTTGTTATTGGTTTGGACGCCAAGTTAGTGCTTGTGAAAGGAAATGTCTATTTGTTTCCAGGACAAGTATATCTTTTGGCATCTGCAGTCCAAGCTTCCCTGAGCAGTAGGAAAGAGGGTAGTGCAGCGTCCATCTTTGTCACAAAGTAAGAAGCTGGCCCTTTGGGGGGGAGGGGGTAAGGGTTGGGACTCAACTGCACCTATGCCAGACTTAGTGCACCTTCCCAGGTGAATGGAATGAGTCCAGGGATCACGTGATGGGAGCAAGTGACTCGGTGTCAGGCCTGCTGGGAGTTATAAAGGGCAGCCTGTGACCAATTAGGGTGTTTTTCCTTAGCTCTAGAGTTAAAAAGCCAGAGGAGTTCTACCTGCAGGAGTTGGCTAGGAAGGCTGGTGTTCAGAAAGAGCGCCCCCTGGGAAGAGGGCAGGTGAAGACTCTTTAAAGTTCTGAAGCCCTAGGTCTGGTAGTCTTGAAAAGGACTGTGAGTCTGAATGGAGGGAAGCTGATGCAGCAGCCAGACCAGATAGGCTCCTGCTACAATCACCACTATAAGTGCTGGCCTCTCTGGTGAGGTTGCAACTAGGCTGCTAACGGTGGTGATGGATTTTTGTTAGGGAGACTCTTATGAACTACTGGACTGAGACCAACACTACACTTCACAGAGACAACCTGATAGAAACAACTCTCTGTGTTGGACTGGATTTGGTGAGCTAAAGGTGCAAAGCTCCATTTTCAGTATCAGTCCTGAGTCATCTGCTCCCTTTTGTGAAAAACCCCTGGAAATGAGGGGCTCTGACAAGCCTTCCCATGTTGCTCTGTGACTATATCTCAGCTCTGATCTCTGCCACACCTTGCTGTTTCCCTCTTAGGCCCTTACACAGTCCTGACCTAAATCTTCCTAGCTGTAGAAGAGTCTGGTTTTGCCATTGAGTTGAATGGGCAGAGGCTCCAAGCGGTGAATCACACCAGCATGTGATGTGATTTGGGCTGAGATGATCACTAGAGTCTAGGCTGAGACCACCAAACCTGCAGCCTGATCTGAAGCCAGGTCTCCAGAGGTGAAAGGCCACCTGCATCCCTGAACTCTACTCTGCTCTTGGGCTAGAACATCCCTGGCAGTGAGCAAGGAGCAGGAAAGCAAGATGGAGACCTGGAATAACTAGGAGGGCATTGGTGTGTTTGTGCAAGAGGGAATGCTTACGAAGAACCTACACACCCCTCCCCTATTTATGAAGCTACATCAGGGAGCTCGTTGATGAAGTTTATTTTGCTGCTCCTCTCCAAAGTAGAGGGCAAAATCCACCCTGGTTTTAGTCCCATGGATTTCACTGCAGTTACCCTAGAGATGTATTTGGCCCAGGCTGTCTAATAAATGAAGCTATTACCCATCCTATTTGGAGCCAGAGACTTCCTAGATTCTTCTTCTTTCACTGTGGGAGCTACTGAGCCTCTCCTTTTCCTCCAGCCCAGTCTTCCGTTCCTCTTCTGCAGCATCTCTGGCTTGTGTATGAGCTAAATTTTGATTCCCCTAAGCATTCACTTCATTTAATATTCCTCTTCCCTGGCTTCATCATTTTTCATTTGTAGGTTAAGCTGCACCTGGGATTCTCAAAGCTTCCTCTAACTTTTCTCTGACTGGTTAAACTTTTAAACAAACCACTTTCACCTTTTCTCTTCTGTTGTGGGGCTCTATTATCATTCCGGATTTTTTAAAAGCAGCAAACATGGAAATGATCACAGATTGCATTTATCTGTGGAGAAACAGATGGACTCGCGTAGCGGATCAGACCTGTTACTACACAGACATAATCTGCATCAGGCACAATGGGCCAAATTCATTCCTCATGTAACTCCACTAGAAATACACTAGGGACAAATATGACCTTGTGCAGTGCCCACAGAGACTGAGCAGGCGGAAATTTGCCGTCAGTTATGTCCATGGTGAGTTAATGGAAGCTAGACTGTGTAATTAGGAACAGAATTAAGCATGTGATGTGCAGGCTTAGCATCATTTTACACACATGGTGTGTGCTTACAGAATGTCCACCTCATGCATAATCAGTGTTTGCATATGTATATCCTATAGCCATACTGAATTTAGTCATATATCCTTTCACACACACCTTCCTGCTATGTCCAGTATCATCAAACACAAGATCACATGCACTGTGCATAGATACATACAATATCATCTCACATACAAAGCCAGACAAATACAAACCGATAGCTACAGGTGTAAACCAACACTCATAAATATCCCCCTATGCCCATATAAACTGTCTTATACATGGAGGGCCAGAGCCTTGGTCACAGCCAAAATGGAGAGCACAAATCAGTGTGTGGTGGGGGCAAAGTTGGTTTAAAACCTTCCTTGGAACAGCTCTGATCCATGTGCTGTGGGGTACATGGCCTTCCCCTGGTGCAGTGTTAGAGCAGCCTTGAAACTTATGTAGTCCAGGATCGGTATGGCATAGGGGCAAGGGTGGGATGCCCCAATATTTGCAGGGGGTGTGCGTGGGAGATATACTCCTATGTTGGCTCTGTGTTGCTGAAAGAAAGAACACTGTTGCTGATCTTCCTGGGCTGGTTAAATGGCCTTGGCAATGCAATGCAAAGTGGTAGCACCATGCCCAAGGGGCTGGCTCAGAAGCTCTCCCTTTTGCATAGGAACAGATATAGGTGTCTTGTACTGCAATGTGTTCACAGCTGTCTAGCCAGCACACCCATGAATCCTTGGTGAAAGCATGCTGCCACTGTTGTGCCCTCAAAAAGTCAGGAATCCTTGGCAGGGACCATGTAAGAAGCAGAAGATCTTGGCGTTTAACCTTAGGGGAAGCTGGCACCCTGTACAATTAATCCTTAGGGAAGGCTGGCTGGTGTCCTTGACAGGTAGCTTAAAGGGACAAAGAAGCCCTATTTGGTGGGTAGCTTCCAGGGAAAGCATTCTTGGTAGTTAGCCTTTATGGAAGGCAAGCTCTCTGCAATTTGCCTTTAGAGAAGGGAAGCAAGATTAATTAGTAGGGCAGAATAACCACAGCTGCTTGAATCCCATTCCCAGGGTATTGGGTTCCATGGGACTTCCCATGTGGCTTTAGCAGACTAGAGTAGATTGTTACATGCCCTGTTCTCTGGTCTTCGGGCTCTCCCTAGTCTAACATTCAGTGTTAGTTCACTCATAGCAGGCAGCTGTTGGGAAGGGAAAGGCCTCTGAAGGCCTTCCTGAGAGGAAGGGAGGACAAGACATCTGGATGGTAGCCCTCCAAAGAAGGGAAGCAGGAACAACTGGCAGGTAACTCTCAGAGGAATGGAAGCAACCCCCTTTGGTAAGAAGCCCTCAAGGTAAAGGAGGCAGGTGGCTCCTGGAGGAATGGAAGCGGTAACATTGGCAGGTAGCCCTGTATGCATAGGCAGAAACAATGAGATTCTGCTCAGAGCTTTGAGTTTTAAATCCTGCTCGTTAATGATGGAAGGCTAAGCTGGTCTGAGGAATGTGTCTGTAAGGTATGAAAATGCTCATCAATCACTGAGCTCAGAGCTCTGAAAATTGGTGATGCAGACACACTGAATAGGAAATAGAGCAGCCATTTAGAGCAGGAAAGATTAAAGCGCTGTCATTCCACTGACTGTTGGCACATCATAGGGTATCAGGCAGTCAAAGCTGCTCTAGCATTCGGACACAGTTGAGCTGATGATGTCCCACAGAGCATGCTCAGCTAATGCAGAATTCACAGGCACTTTTACAAATGGATTCCAGTCCCTAAAGTACTTGGAAGATTTCTTTTTTCCCTCTATTTGTATATTTCAGGCTGGGACAATTGTGTGACGTGGGAAATATTTCCCTCTTCTCCTTTCTGACCCCCCTCCACTTTTTCATCAGTCTTGCCACAATCTTCTCCATGTTATTCAATTAAATAAACAATTAAATACATTAAAATGGAATCTTGTATCTCCTGGGTAAAGAAAATCTTGCACTCCAAAAAAAACAAAACAAAACAAAAAAAACCTAAACCCTGGAATTCAGTCAAATCCTCCCAGGAAAGGGATGCAAAATATCTTTCCAATAAAAAATATGTTGATGCCATAAATATAAGACCAAATTCTCCTGTACAATCCCACTAGAGTCACACACCATGTATCAGAAGAAAATTTGGACCTTGCTTTGTATCAGCTTTCCCCTCCAGAGCTCAACAGACCCTCTAGATTTGAAATGGTTTAATTTCCAGCTGTTGCATGAAATTAGTTTGACTCTCTTCTACCAGACAAGAGGAAGATGGAGGTTTTTAATATCCTTTTGGTGATATAATGGGGTGTCCATGTCCTAAATCTTGTCCTGCACAGCCGGTGAGTAGGCAAGGATTTGCAGATTCATAGAGGAGACTGCAGATATGGAGTAGGGGAGAATCCCAGTCTGCACTGATTGTGGAAAAGGGCAGGGGGCGTGCTCTGAGGGGAAAGTTGCTAGTGGGTCAATGTAGTCCTTACTCAGTTGATGAGTTCTGGTTGTCCATGCTCAGCAGCAGAATCTCTGGACTGCTAGGTCAGCACTTCCACCCTTGGGTGACTGTAGTTACTCATGTCTCTAATTAGGTTACCCAAATGCATGGGCTGACCTCTGGGAGGGGTGGGCACCCAGAACTCCAATTAGGCATCTGTTCCTTTGCAAAGCTTATCTGCTCAGTCAACAGCTGATTCCTTTCCCTGGACGCTCTGAATTTCTTCTGGGGGGGACTAGGATGAAGTTTGCAGACACTACCAAGATGGGAGAGGTTGCAAGTGCTTTGGAGGATAGGATTAAAATTCAAAATGATCTGGACAAATTGGAGAAATGATCTGAAATAAATAGGATGAAATTCAATAAGGACAGATGCAAAGTACTCCACTTAGGAAGGAACAATCAATTGCCCATGTACAAAATGGGAAATGACTGCATAGGAAGGAGTACTGCGGAAAGGGATCTGGGGATCATAGTGGATCACAAGCTAAATTTGAGTCAGCAGTGTTACCTGTGGCAAAAATAGCAAAGATCATTCTGGGATGTATTAGCAGGAGTATTGTAAGTTAGACACAAGAGATAATTCTTCTGGTCTACTCTATGCTGATATGGTCTCAACTGGAGTATTGTGTCCAGTTCTGGATTCCACATTTTCGAAAAGATGTGGACAAATTGGAGAAAGTCCAGAGGAGAGCAACAAAAATGATTAAAGGTCTAGAAAACATGACCTATGAGGGAAGATTGGAAACAATTGGGTTTGTTTAGTCTGGAGAAGAGAAGACCAAGGCAGGGCCTGACACCTGAGGCAGGGAGCTCAAATGCCCCCTCGCTTGGGCCAAAACTTTGAAAGGTCTCAATTCTGCCTTCTTCCTGTTCTACTCTCATGGTACTGCTCTGCTACCTACCCCAATAAAGGAGAACTAACAAATTAAAATGCCTTGTTCAAAAATTTTAAGTAACACTTAACTTTCAAAGGCCTGAACAGCAAATGTAACTTTTCTTGTCTGCATAGTAAACACTGGCATTTTTATCTGTTTGAATAATCAAAGTGGTGCTTTCCGTGCCTTCTTGGTTGCAAAGATTTGAACTGCTTCCTGCTGAAGGTCCACAGTCTGGGCCAGCTCATGCTCTGTTGAGATGGTTGCAAGGCCAACCAGCCTCTCCTGTGTCATTGTGGAGCGTAGATGTGTTTTTATTAACTTCAGCTTGGAGAAGCTGCGTTCTCCACTGACAACTGTTACAGGAAGTGTTAGAAGTATGCGCAGAGCAAAAAAAGCATTTGGAAAGAGGGTGATCCTCTTATTTGTGCACATATATTCCAGAACAGCCTTTTGAGTTGATCCTGCTGAAATGTATCTTGAAAGGGCTTTCAGTTCATCACTTAAATCATTCGCATCAATATAGCGCATGTCATCATGTATCAACACAGTATCTGGTGCCCTGCATTGCTGGTGTAGGTCTTCTTCAGGTATAGTGAGGAGTTTTGGAATATCATACAACATCCCAAATATACTGCTGTGTTCCTTGAGCTGCATGAAAAGTTCTTCAACTGACTGTATTGCACAATCTAGCACCTGGTTAAAGAATTCACCTTTGAATTGTTGTTTGGGGTCTCTCATGGGATTATCCCGTGCCTTGTAATCAAAATGTTGTCTTCTTCGGTGACTCTTGTATTCTTGAATGGGTGGGAAAATAGCTTCAGTGTGAAGTTCCTCTGCCAACTTCTGTGCACTCTTCAGAATGTTTTGAAATCCCTCATCTGACCGATAAGACTGTAGGTATGACTTTGCTTTGTCTAGTTGTTCCATTACTCCAGATATATCAAGGTCAACACCTTGGAGACTCTTGCTTACAACATTTATTTCAAACAGTATGTCATGCCACAACACTAAGCCACACAGAAATTTGAAGTTATGTATGTTTCTGGTGATTCCATTTCCCTCTGCCACTGTTTTCCCACGAACAGTTCCTGTCATAGCATTATCCTCCATAATGGAAACTATGGCATCAGTCCTATGATTCTCTGAAGCCACCTCCTGCTTACTTAGGCCAATTTGAGCTCAGCCCTTGTACAGGAAGATACATGGAGGCAGGAAGTGTAAGGACACAGCCGCCATGCATGGCACAGGCATAACTGTAGTCCCTGCCCAAGTACTTCCTACTAGTTCTCCCTAAAGGAGCATGGTGACCCAAGGCATAGGCTGGGCCACATCCTCACCTTCTCTTTTGCAATGGCTTGCAGACCTGAGCATGTTGGATGGAGCAGGCAGCTCCATCCAAAGAGATGGTGTATGGTACACGTTCCTGTTTCTACCAGGGAGCAATGGGGTCACCTGAGGGACTATCCTTCCCAGCGCACTCCTGGGGTGGTGGATCTCTACTGCCCTCAACACAGGCCAATGCCTAAATGGTACCGAGCAGCCAGCAAATCACATAAAGGAATGCCACATACATGAGGGCTGTGCGTGGAGGAGGAGAACCTGTAATCTTAACAGTGTAGCTTAAAGGCAAACAAAATCCATACTGCAGCCAGCTGCGGAGGGAGAGGTTTGCTTGAAACGTGAACAAGAAAATATATTTGGGGGCAAGAAGGAGGGAAACTGCAAGTGCTAAGAAAATAAAATGAGCAAGCGGAATGTACGAATTACTAACTGATCAAGTAGGAGCTGTGGATCTGCCAGGAAATACAAGCTATGCTATATTACCAGGTTGTATTGTACATTTGGAACAACAAGGATCATGCTTGTTTGAAATTAAGAATAACCCAGAGGAGGTGAAAATCTACCACTGCACCACAGTTGAGAGACAGACCATTTCTATTTGACATTAATCAATACTTGTGCACCTCTTCTAATTGAGTCGGCCCAGCTTTTCTCCAGGATCTGACAACAATCACCTAGCTCCTTTTCCTCTGGGCAGATGTGATTGCATTGCTGCAGTAAGTATAGAATACACTGTATATCAATCTGATTTCTTCCGAACATGTGTGCACAAATGGCATTGGGTACAGAGCTGTAGTATGTCCAGGCAGGATACTTTAGTAGCTACCTTTGCTGTGTGATCTTGAGTAAGAAACTTAAGGCTAGATTTCTCCCCACCCCCAAGTTCTCACTACCCACAACTGGGGCCATGTTCTGAAAAGGGCTGAGCTCTCATTCAGATGCTTAAATAAGGGGCTGACTTTCCGAAATACTCAGAATCCAACCGCTTCCATTGTGACCGAGACAGCCTGATATTCAAAAGAGTGCGTCACCCTACGTGCTGAGCTGTTCTGAAAGTTGGAACATGTATTTTGGTGCCTGAGAGATGCACCCCTTTGAAAACCCAGCTCTTGTGCAAGCTGACATGCACAGAGGTTATCAGTAAAATTAGGATTTAAAAAATCTACCTTGCAGAAGGCATTGTGGGGATTACTTAACTAATGTTTGTAAAGTACTTTGAGAGCCTCAGATTAAAGCACTCTAGATGTGCAATATGTGTGTTGTTTAACTCTGGATTCTCACTCACATTCACAGGTTTGAAGTGGTGGCCAGATTTAAGATCAGAAACGCTTACTGCAGGGAAAATGGTGGGATTTTAATCTAACTTCCACTAGTAGCTGGCAGGGCCAGCTCTGGCTTTTTGGCCGCCCCAAGCAGCAGCAGCAAGAACAACAACCACCACCACCACCACCACCTGCGGCGCGGCCGGAGCGCGGGTGCAGGGGGACCAGCTAACGGGGGGGAGGGAGAAGGAGCGGGCGGGAGAGAGAGAGAAGAAGGGCTAGAGCGAGGCGCTGCCACGCGGCCCCTCCCGCCGCGCCGCCTGCCGGGAGGGCTTCGCTGCAGTCGGCGGGGAGGGAAGGACGAGGACTGCCCTGCCGGGCTTGCTGCAGGGCGCTCCCGTCCTCTGCGCCGCCGCCCCCTACAGGGCGGCCGGAGCGTAACAACAACAAAAAAAGCGGCCATGCCGCCCTAAGATTGGGCGGAATGCCGCCTCGTTCAATCTGCCGCCACAAGCACCAGCTTGCTTGGCTGGTGCCTGGAGCCGGCTCTGGTAGCTGGAGTCTTGTCTGTTAATAACTCTGTTATTACAGGGCCCAGTTTTTTCCTTTTTTTCCCCTTTGTCAGAGATAAGCTTCACTATTTTCTGGATGTGACCCGGCTGCCTGAGGTTTCTCAGTCTGTGCTGTGGGATACTATGAAATCTTCCCTCCAAGGCAGCGTGCTGAGAGGAAATATACCAGGGAAGCTGTAACTCGTGCAGAAATTGCAATTAAAGATCTGGAGCAGAAGCTGCTGTTACAAAAGGCCCAGCGGTGTTTAAAGACTCCAGGCAGAAAGGCAAAAGCACAGACCTTTTAACCACTGAGAAGGCTCAATGGAGTTCTAGACATTAAAGATCTGGAATGTGTGAATGAGGGCCACAGAGCTGAGCGGCTCTCAACATTCAAGCGAGGAGATACAGCTGGAAATGGCTGAATAGCATGTACAGCGGATTGGAGGCTCATCAGTGGGGAATTTGTTAAACTTTAAAGATCGCTGCATTCTTCTGAACCTGTGAGGCTGTGGAATATTTAATGATTTTCTGGAAGGGCTGAATCTGAATGAAGGAAATGAGGAGGGAAATACTTGACTCTCCTACTACCGTGAATGAGCTTAAAGAGGCTGCTAGGTCCCTGTCATCATGAAAAGCTCCTTGTTTTGATGGGGCCTTAATGGGTTTTTCAAAAGACTCTTTGAATGCCTCTCCCTGCTCTATTGGAAACGGTTATTTTTGAAACTGGAACTTTGCCACCTCTCTTTCTGTTCAATACTTTATTCAAAAATAACCTCAATTACATCTTCCCAACGTTCAGAGCAGCTCTGGTTACACTAGAAACAGGAGCCAGCGCTGCCCACACAGACACTAGGCAAAAGGCTCTCCAAAAGGAGAAACTCTACGACTGGGGAGTAGCAAATCTGCTCTTGCTGCAAGTTTAAGGCCCACATAAAAGACTGAGCAGCCCATTTGCACGAGGGAACCATTTCTATCAGATCTGGATCCACTGTCACAGTAGCCAGGGTGTCAATGATTTGATGCTGCAGTGATCTACCTAATATTCTGGAAAACTAAATTGGGTGTGAGCTGCAAACTTCATCTGAATATCTGGGTCTGACCTTCCTAGAGCTTGGAAATGTTCAGGTCCAGAATGTGTGTTTGGCCCCCATCTCTACTAGGATAAACATCCAGTCTCTTCTGTATACCTTTCCTTGACTGCCTCTCCTGGAATAGCTTGACGGCCTCAGTGCTGAAGGTACCACATAGCAAGGTGACAAAGGCTGTAAGCAGTCCTCACCCTTGCCAAGAAAGGGGGATCCTCCAACCAGGCCCAGTCCTGCTCCCACTGAGAGATCTGCCACCTATTTCAATGAGAGCAGTGTGAGACCCACCATGTGGTCTGGAGCTAAGGCTTGGTCTATGCTACCAACTTATGTCAGTATAGCTATGTTGCTCGGGGTCTGGATTGTCCACGCCTCTGTGTGATGTAGTTATACTGACCTAATCCCTAGTGTAGACAGCGCTACATCCATGGGAGGCCTTCTCCCGTTGCCATAGCTACTGCCTCTAGGAGAGATGGAGTACCTATGCCAGTGGGAGAAGCTCTCCGGTCGGCGTAGGTAGCATCTTCACTAAGCACTACAGCAGTACAACTGCACCAATGCTGCACTGTAAGTGTAGACAAGCCCAAAACCATTGCTCTTCGCTATTCAGAACAGAGACCAAACATCATAACCCAACAAAACATACAAACCATTGGGTTGATTTTAAGAAGCATCAAGGCTGCAGTACAGTGGCTAATATAGAGCATAGCTGACGAGGGCAAAAGCGGGTTTCCAGAGCCCTTTCCCCCTTAAGCTAGTACAATGCACCTCATCCTACAATATCATTTGGCCCATAGTACAAGGAAGATACGAAGTCATGGTCTGATGCCTGAAAAGTCAATTGCTGTGGACCCTTTTTTTTTCCCCCTCCTAAAATTGTCTGACTTCTGCAATTGCTAACCTCTTATCTGTCCCCCTGCCAAATTCTCTCTAAAGAGGTTTATCCAGCTTTTCCGGCATGGCTTAGCATTGTCCGGCCAGTCCAGCCAGAAACGAGCCTTTATTTTTCTAACATAATTAATAGCAATAAGCTGTCCATGGTGCATGGCGATAATGGGATTGATGTTCTAATGCCCTGCAGATAGTCTGGATTTAGTGCAAGTTGCATGCTAAGTATGGTGTTACTTATCTAGCCTGCTCCCTTCCAGAATGATTTCTCTTCTTACAATCCCACCTCCTGTTCTGGAACCACACCTCCTGCTGGTCATGTTAACCCAGGTATTCCACACTTTAAAAACATGTTCTATATTTTTGGCAAGAGAAAGTTCCTCTGTGTAACAGAAGCTGTGACTGTTCTACTATCACCATTGCTGTTTAATGTAGCAGGATTAGTTTCTCTAATGCCAAAGCTGGAGATTGGGCTCTTGTAAATATTCCTCCTCCTAGCCAATTTCTTCATCTGTACCCATGGTTAAGCAGATTGGCATATGAACTACCACATCACCCAGCTGACATATCAAAATGACAGACTCTTCTCTGTTAGCCTTCTCCAGTGATTTAGTTCAAATACACACAAGAGTCAAGGAAATTTAAAATCCATTATTTAAAAAAAAATAATCCTGTAGCACACGTTTGGTAATATTAGTATGAATATTTATGGTAGGTAATAATTGTCTGAGTATTTACGGCACTTGGTAATGCCAGGGCTGGGGAATATGCAGAGTTTATAAACTACACCTCTACCCCGATATAACGTGACCTGATTTAACACAAATTCGGATATAACGCGGTAAAGCAGTGCTCCGGGGGGGCGGGGCTGTGCACTCCAATGGATCAAAGCAAGTTCGATATAGCGCGGTTTCACCTATAACGCGGTAAGATTTTTTTGGCTCCCGTTCTATAGGGGTAGAGGTGTACCAGGAGAAGAGAGAGCCACAGGATCGAAGAGAATACAGGATTTATCATGTCTGCACCTGGAGGCATCGTGACTTCAGATGCTCCATGCTGTCTGACAGTTCTATAAATAAGCCCCAGAAAGCTTTTCTATGGCATTCACAGTTATGGTATCTTAGCACCTCACTGTACAAACTGTCAGTGTGGTTGTGCCAGGAATTAAACCCACAGTTCCTGAGAATGGTGCCTTAAACACAGAGAGATCCATCCTCTCATCTATGTAAGTTGATCTGAAAGAAAGAATGCAAGTACAAAATGGGCAACCAGTCATAGCTGGTAGCAATGCTGAAAAAGCTGTGGATGTAATTGTTTAGCGTATTCAATGCAATGATGTGGGTTAAAAGGCAAATGCAGTCATGGGATATACAACTAGTGATATGGCATGTTACCCCAGGAGATAACTTTCCCCTTTACACAGCATTAGATAGATCATTGCTGAACTGCATACAGTTTGGGGCCCTGGCTGTACGACTGACAGAATAGTGCGAAAACGGAGACAATAAAGAGCTACTAGAAGAGAGATTCAAGAGAATTAAATATATGCAGCCTGGGAATGTGGAGATGGGGAGTGAGGAGGAGTCGGAGGAGGGGGATACAATCCTGAGATATATGTATATAAAGGAATGCTACAGAGAGGAGATGGAGAAATTGTTCTCCTTAATTAGCAACTGATAAGGCTAGAGATAAGGACCTAAACTGGAAGAGGAAAAATTCAATTTAAGTAACAGAAAAGCCCTTTTTAATGGTAAGATCAACCAGGGATTGGAGTCAGCTTTAGAAATAAGCAGTGGAATCAAAATCACTAGAAATGCGCCACTTATGGCTTGTTCAGCATGTAGTGGAGACGGTCAAAAGATGATACTGATCAGTGACTGACATTGCTTCTGCGTTTTCATACAATGCTCCCAAAGCACTTTACAAGCTATGCAGAGGGTTTAACTTCTTCAGCACTGCTCTACAGTTCTCTCTCTGGTGGAAGTGGCAGCTGTTTAGCGGTGGCCACAATACTATTACAGCCCTTCAGGAAGTAAAATGAAGGTGAATATCTCATCAAAGTGAATTATTAAAGAGACTTGGTAGGGGAGGTGGTCTCTTTTATTGGACCAACTTCTGCTGATGAAAGAGACAAGCTTTCCAACTGTAGGCTTGGTCGACACTCAGTAGAACTACATCACTAAGGGGGGTGAAAAATCCACACCCAGGAGTGGTGTAGTCATACAAATCTTAACCCCCCCATGTAGACAGCGCTATGTTAGCAGGACAGCTTCTCCCACCGGCATAGCTACCGCCTCTCACGGAGGTGGAGTTATTAAACTGATGGGAGAGCCGCCGGTTCAGTTGCACTGATGGAACTTTGTTGTGCAGACCTGCCCACACAGAGCTGCTCCGGGAAAGGTATGCAGAGCAGCACAGGTAAGTGCAAGGTGGAACAGATTGTTTAGCATAAGTAGTTAACCTATTGTACAGGACCATTCAAGGTGAAATGGCCAATTAACACCTCTGCAGTCATAGGACAAAAAGGGGGAGTCAGTGGGTTACAGATTGTTGTAATAAACCATAAATCCAGTGCCTTTTATTAGGACTATGATTTTTAGTCTAGTAAAGGTATAAATTTAAGCTTCCAGGCTTGTCTTTGGAAGGGGTCCTTTGAGGTAGAGAACTGAGAGTATGTCTCTGCTGCGATAAAACACCTGTCTGGCCTGGGTCAGTGGACTTGGGCTCACGGGGCTCGAGCTGTGGGGCTATAAAATTGCAGCGTAGACACTTTGGTTGGAGCCTGGGATTTGGGGACCTTCTCCCCCCACCCCAAGAAGTCTCAGAGCCTGGGCTCCAGACCCCCGTACGAAAGTCTACACTGAAATATAGCCTCACAGCCCAATCCCCGCGAGCCCAAATCAGCTGACTGGTGCCAGCTGCCGGTGTTTTATTGCAGCCTAGACATGCCCTGAGAGATCAGATAGAAAGTGGTCATGAGTGAAAAGTGTTCACTTGCGGGTGAGATGGTGTCCATTTTTGTGTGTGTGTGAGCTCATTTGAGAGCATAGTGATTGTCTGGTTGAGTGTCCAACAGTTGTTGTTGGAGTATTTAGTGCACTGGATGTGGTACACCATATGTCGTAATAGGCATTGTAGGACCCATTGATCTTGAAAGGTGTGTTGCAGGGGAGAGGGTGTATTGATCATCGTAGCAGTGGAGATATGTCTGCAGGTTTTGTATTTGTTGCTATGGCAGGATCTGGTGCCACTTTGAGTAGATGGATCCTCACCTGTGGGGAGCTTGCTTCTGATGATGAGCTTGGCAAGGTTGGGGGGGTTGTTTGAAAGCCAGAAGAGGGGGTTTGGGAAAGATTTCTTTCAGAATGTGGTCCCCATTGAGTATGGGTTGCTATTGTTTAATGATGCACTGTATGGGTTCCAGTGTGGGGTGGCAGGTGACAGCTAGGGGTGTCCTGTATTGAAGCAGGTACTCTCAGGGTATTTGGATGGCCTGTTCCATTATGTGATCTACTTTACTGGTGTAGTGTCCTTGTTTGGTGAAGGCGGTTTAAAGTGTTTTAAGGTATGTATCCTGGACTTTCTCCTCGGAGCATATTTTGTTGCATCTGCGTGCTTGGCTGTAGATAACAGAGATCTTGATGTGTTTGGCATGGTTTACGGGATCTGTGAAGGTAAGTGTGGGGATCTGTGGGTTTCTTGTATATTGTTGTCCTAGGTTCCATTGTTAAAGCTGATTGTGGTGTCCAGGAAGTTCACACTGGTGCAGGAATGTTCTAGAGGGAGTTTGTTGGATGGGTGGTTGTTGCTGAAATTGTGGAGGAAATCTATGAGGGAGTTTAGGTCATCTGTCCAGAGAATGAAAATACCATTGAGATACCATGAGTATCTCATTGGTTTCGTGGCTCATTTGTCCAGAAATTCTTCCTCAAGATGGCCCATGAAGAGGTCAGCCTGTTGTGGCGCCATCCTAATACCTATGGCTGCTCCCATGGTTTTGACAAAGTGTTAAATGTAAAATTGTTATGGATGCAGATGAAATGAATAAGTGTGGTCATGGGTTTGGGGTGGATCTATGAGTGTCGTCCATTGTTTCAAAGATATCTGGGGCAGGCAGGGATGCCATCATTGTGAGGGATATTCATACTCAGCGAGGTGGCAAGGATTGTGTTCTGAGAGAGGCTGTTAATATTGTGGAGTTTCTGGAGAAGTTGGTTGTGTCCTGGAGGAAGCTGCCGCTTTGTGTGGTGTGCAGTTTGAGGATGGTTTCTAGGAGTCCTAATATTCTTTCAGTAAGAGTGCCATGGCCACAGATGATGGGTCTGCTTGGGTTCCCTTGTTTGTGTATCTCTAGAAGTCTATCAAAGGTCTCTGGTGTTTGTGAGAATAAGGTTAGAGTTTCTCCTGGAGTTGTTTGAGGTAGGATTTAATGATATTCTTGGGTTAATTGTGGTGTGGGGTCTTCTCTGAGTTCTTTATAATAGGTGATGTCAGAGTTGTTGGTTGGCCTCGTTAATGTAATCACTGTGGAGAACAACGATGACACCCTTTTTGTCTGCTGATTTATTATTAAAAGAATGTAAGAAGGCAGAATACTTGGAATTTGGCCAGGAAGCTGGGCTTCACATCCCTAATTCTTTGAAAAAATTACCGTGGGATCTACAGTGACCACAAATGGTCAGGACCTTAGTCTTACGTCTTACCCAAAAGCTAGGATGTCCAACAGCACAGTGACAATTGAAGATTAAGTGCAGGACATTGTTACTCCCTGAATCTTCAATAATGTGATAATGTGTCTGGTAGAGCTACTCAAATATGCTCCAAGACACCACTGTATCCTGGAGGGAAATACTCTTGCACTGAAGAGTTGTAATATGTAGCACTAATATACAGAATAACTTGGAGCACACTTCATGCTCTTAAGGTGTCCGTCTGTTTTTGTAATCGCTTCTCAGAGCTAGAGAGCAGAAAAACAAAAAATATTAGAGGCTTGGAAAGGCTTCTGCACAAAATCAGATTGCAAAAAATGGGAAATGGAGGCACAGGCAAGACTTGCCTAAAGTCACACAGCCAGTTAGGTTTTGTCTACACTGCATCTGGGACCGTGCTTCCTAGCAGGGCTAGGCTGACATGCGCTAGCTCTGCTCCAGCTAGCACATTAAACATAACAGTGTGGCTACAGCAGCAGCTTGGGCTAGCTACCCAAACCTGCCTTGGTTCCTGTGTGGGTGGCTAGCCTGAGCCACTGCCTATGCTGGTGTGGTCAGGCTGCTATTTTGAGCATAGCTAGCTGATGTCTGTCTGCCCATGCTGGGACGCACTCTCCCAGCTGCAGCGTAGACATACCCTACATGGTTGAGTTGGGGCTAGAACCAAAGATCCTAAGTCCTAATTCAGGGCTCTGCCCAGTAGAACACACTGTTTTGGAGTACACTTCCTCCCCTCCCCCCCGAAAACGCCACAGGCCACCAAGCCTCATAAAGAATATTTCCCAAAAAAACTCTGCAGTGCGGCAGTCTGTCTTCTGCTCCTTGCCGAAGAGGTGATCTGGCCCTGGGGCACCACATTGGCAGAGTCTCCAACCTTCCACTCACCAGTGCCAGTCCAAATGGAGGTGTCTGAGAATGCCAGATACAAGGAGTCCCCAGTTCCTAGGCCCACTCAAATGTCTGGGCAAGAGACTGGAAAGGAGAGGGTTCTCCCTTTCATAGGCCAGTTAATAGAATAGTGTGGAGGTCATCCCGGAAGACTTCCAGCACTAGGATAGACCAGAATCCTGGAGAGAGAGGGTAGAGAATGTTACTCTAACTTCCTGCCTCACTTCAGCTTGGGTTTTCCCACACTTCTTCCCTCAAAGTACTATGGCCTTTGAAGGCTCCAAAGTGCTAAAATATTGAAGACCTGATAAAACACAGCAAGAACAAGTCTCATTTAACTCTACAGGGCTTCTTTTGTGGAGACACATCTCTGCGCACTTCATATTAATGTAACAAAAAAATTTCAACAACAAACCCATTAATCAATCAGCTGAAAAACCATGAAACGTACGGTGTAAAAGCCACCATATCGACAAACTCTGATTTCCCCAGGTGAGCTGAGGAAACTAACGCAGATTCTAGCACTGATACAATTGCTAACCCGTGGACTTCATCCGCCTGTGTAATGGCAGAATGCACTTTCTCCACGCAATCATAATTGGATCCCTGGCACCTGAAGCAATCCCGTCTCTGAAGAATGAGTGTGAACAAGGGCATCAGGGGGTAATTGGCTCAGTGAAATATGAAGGTGTGTGACTGCTCAAAGCCTTGTGAACTAAAATAGAAACCTTTACAATCAGCCCCATGGGGAATGTAGGCTGACAGCAAGTACACAGATCGACTGATATGGCAGTTGACCTTATTTTTGGACTAAGTGTGTGACGGTGTTTACAGGGCAGTTGTTGATTTAACAGCCAGTTCCCTAAATTGACTGTTCTGACAGGGCCACCCACCCAGTTCAAGTCCTTTACACCCTTCCCAGGGCAAAGGAGGGGCATTTTGATCCTGTACAATTCATACCACTGGCTCAATTTCATTATCGTCTCAGCCTCACGTACCAACTGCATGAGTCCAGTCGCTGGTCCAGCGGAGAGGAGAGAGAGCTGCTGGTCAGAGGCTGTCCTCTAGGGGATAGCTGAGCAGTCCAGAAGCTGAAACCAAACAAACTTTTTGCATTTGCATTGAAACAGGAGCCTCTCAATCCTTGTGTTCTTGGCTCTCGCTGGTTTTCCTGTCAATCTTGCAAAGCCAGAACTCCCTTGGCCTTCACTGGGAGCTTGGGGTGCACAAGGAAGGCAGGATCAGGTTCATTTCCTGTCCCCTCTTCCATAAACTACAGGATTGGTCTTAAGTGCTCCAGTTTACAACAGTATCAGGGCAGGATTTGGGAGCATTGCTGTAGAATACTATAGTAATAGAAGATACTAGAGTAGCTTTTCTAAAGATCTCTATTGCTTTTCCTTCCTCCAGTTATCAGTGGGGAAGTGTAGTCCATCTGGAGAGCTTCCTCCTAACCAAGCACTCTTCACCCCTGGTTGGGGCCAGTTTCTGTCCAAGCTACCAAGACAAGCTCTAATACCCCCTGCTCCAGTTGCATAATTGCATTTGTCACATGTCCGTGACTTGTTTAGGGGTCTCAGTTTTTCCTGTTGCCAGCAAGCCTACGTGAACTGAGCCTCATTTGCAACAGGGGCCCTGAGGGAAAGCAGGGACATCCAAGCATGTAAATCCTTGAGTTCCACAGCGAAAGCTCTGCCTGACCCAGCAATTAGTGGCAGGGGATTCATAGATTCATAGATTCATAGATTATAGGACTGGAAGGGACCTCGAGAGGTCATCGAGTCCAGTCCCCTGCCCGCATGGCAGGACCAAATACTGTCTAGACCATCCCTGATAGACATTTATCTAACCTACTCTTAAATATCTCCAGAGACGGAGATTCCACAACCTCCCTAGGCAATTTGTTCCAGTGTTTAACCACCCTGACAGTTAGGAACTTTTTCCTAATGTCCAACCTAGACCTCCCTTGCTGCAGTTTAAACCCATTGTTTCTGGTTCTATCCTTAGAGGCTAAGGTGAACAAGTTCTCTCCCTCCTCCTTATGACACCCTTTTAGATACCTGAAAACTGCTATCATGTCCCCTCTCAGTCTTCTCTTTTCCAAACTAAACAAACCCAGTTCTTTCAGCCTTCCTTCATAGGTCATGTTCTCAAGACCTTTAATCATTCTTGTTGCTCTTCTTTGGACCCTTTCCAATTTCTCCACATCTTTTTTAAAATGCAGCGCCCAGAACTGGACACAATACTCCAGCTGAGGCCTAACCAGAGCAGAGTAGAGCAGAAGAATGACTTCTCGTGTCTTGCTCACAACACACCTGTTAATGCATCCCAGAATCATGTTTGCTTTTTTTGCAACAGCATCACACTGTTGACTCATATTTAGCTTGTGGTCCACTATAACCCCTAGATCCCTTTCTGCCGTACTCCTTCCTAGACAGTCTTTTCCCATTCTGTATATGTGAAATTGATTTTTCCTTCCTAAGTGGAGCACTTTGCATTTGTCTTTGTTAAACTTCATCCTGTTTAACTCAGACCATTTCTCCAATTTGTCCAGATCATTTTGAATTATGACCCTGTCCTCCAAAGTAGTTGCAATCCCTCCCAGTTTGGTATCATCCGCAAACTTAATAAGCGTACTTTCTATGCCAATATCTAAGTCGTTGATGAAGATATTGAACAGAGCCGGTCCCAAAACAGACCCCTGCGGTACCCCACTCGTTACGCCTTTCCAGCAGGATTGGGAACCATTAATAACAACTCTCTGAGTACGGTTATCCAGCCAGTTATGCACCCACCTTATAGTAGCCCCATCTAATTTGTATTTGCCTAGTTTATCGATAAGAATATCATGCGAGACCGTATCAAATGCCTTACTAAAGTCTAGGTATACCACATCCACCGCTTCACCCTTATCCACAAGGCTCGTTATCCTATCAAAGAAAGCTATCAGATTGGTTTGACATGATTTGTTCTTCACAAATCCATGCTGGCTGTTCCCTATCACCTTACCACCTTCCAGATGATTTCCTTAATTACTTGCTCCATTATCTTCCCTGGCACAGAAGTTAAACTAACTGGTCTGTAGTTACCTGGGTTGTTTTTATTTCCCTTTTTATAGATGGGCACTATATTTGCCCTTTTCCAGTCTTCTGGAATCTCTCCCGTCTCCCATGACTTTCCAAAGATAATAGCTAGAGGCTCAGATACCTCCTCTATTAGCTCCTTGAGTATTCTCGGATGCATTTCATCAGGCCCGGGTGACTTGCAGGCATCTAACTTTTCTAAGTGATTTTTAACTTGTTCTTTTTTTATTTTATCCGCTAAACCTACCCCCTTCCCATTAGTATTCACTATGTTAGGCATTCCTTCAGACTTCTCGGTGAAGACCGAAACAAAGAAGTCATTGAGCATCTCTGCCATGTCCAAGTTTCCTGTTACTGTTTCTCCCTCTTCACTGAGCAGTGGGCCTACCCTGTCTTTGGTCTTCCTCTTGCTTCTAATGTATTGATAAAAAGTCTTCTTGTTTCCTTTTATTCCCGTAGCTAGTTTGAGCTCATTTTGTGCCTTTGCCTTTCTAATCTTGCCCCTGCATTCCTGTGTTGTTTGCCTATATTCATCCTTTGTAATCTGTCCTAGTTTCCATTTTTTATATGACTCCTTTTTATTTTTTAGATCATGCAAGATCTCGTGGTTAAGCCAAGGTGGTCTTTTGCCACATTTCCTATCTTTCCTAACCAGCGGAATAGCTTGCTTTTGGGCCCTTAATAGTGTCCCTTTGAAAAACTGCCAACTCTCCTCAGTTGTTTTTCCCCTCAGTCTTGATTCCCATGGGACCTTACCTATCAGCTCTCTGAGCTTCCCCAAATCTGCCTTCCTGAAATCCATTGTCTCTATTTTGCTGTTCTCCCTTCTACCCTTCCTTAGAATTGCAAACTCTATGATTTCATGATCACTTTCACCCAGGCTGCCTTCTACTTTCACATTCTCAACGAGTTCCTCCCTATTTGTTAAAATCAAGTCTAGAACAGCTTCCCCCCAGTAGCTTTTTCAACCTTCTGAAATAAAAAGTTGTCTCCAATGCAGTCCAAGGATTTGTTGGATAGTCTGTGCCCCGCTGTGTTATTTTCCCAACATATATCCGGATAGTTGAAGTCCCCCATCACCACCAAATCTTGGGCTTTGGATGATTTTGTTAGTTGCTTGAAAAAAGCCTCATCCACCTCTTCCACCTGGTTAGGTGGCCTGTAGTAGACTCCTAGCATGACATCTCCCTTGTTTTTTGCCCCTTTAAGCCTAACCCAGAGACTCTCAACACTTCCGTCTCCTATGTCCATCTCTACCTCAGTCCAAGTGTGTACATTTTTAATATATAAGGCAACACCTCCTCCCTTTTTCCCCTGTCTGTCCTTCCTGAGCAAGCTGTACCCATCCACACCAACATTCCAATCATGTGTATTATCCCACCAAGTTTCAGTGATGCCAACAATGTCATAGTTGTATTTATTTATGAGCACTTCCAGTTCTTCCTGCTTATTCCCCATACTTCTCGCATTTGTATATAGGCATCTAAGATACTGGTTTGATCTTTCCTCCTAGTTTTGTCCTGACTCTCCTTTCTCTCTGCCAATATAGCCCACACTCCCTCTTGTTTCCAACCCATCTCCCCGGTCTTCATGTTCCCCACTTACCTGTGGGCTTTGCTCACCTGTCCCCGTCGAACCTAGTTTAAAGCCCTCCTCACTAGGTTAGCCAGTCTGTGTCCGAATAGGGTCTTTCCTCTCCTCGAAAGGTGAACGCCATCTCTGCCTAGCAGTCCTTCCTCGAATAGCATCCCGTGGTCTAGGAAGCCAAAGCCCTCCTGGCGACACCATCTTCGCAGCCAGGCATTCACCTCCATGATGCATCTGTCTCTGCCCGGGCCCCTACCTTGGACAGGAAGAATTGAAGAGAATACCACCTGCGCTCCAAACTCCTTCACCCGTACTCCCAGAGCCCTGTAGTCACTCTTGATCCGCTCAGTGTCACACCGCGCAGTATCATTTGTGCCCACATGGATGAGTAGCATGGGGTAGTAGTCAGAGGGCTGGATAATCCTCGACAATGCCTCCGTAACGTCTCGGATACGGGCCCCGGCAGGCAGCATACCTCCCGAGATGAAATGTCAGGGCGACAGATGGGTGCCTCCGTCCCCCTCAGCAGAGAGTCTCCGACCACCACTACCCTACGTTTCCTATTCGCAGTGGTGGCAGCAGACTTTCCAGCCTTAGGGGTACGAGGCTTCTCCTCCTTTACTGTAGGGAGTGATTCCTTCTTTCCTGTATCAAGAAGAGCATAACGGTTACCTATAACCACGGCAGGAGGGTTCAGGAGCATCCGCTCATGAGTGTCTCCGATATCCATCGCATGTGGGGGTGGGGGGGTCAGAGACCTTAAAGGGACCCGACTAACTGCTGATTCATCATTTTATGTTAATTGTTTTTACTGTCACTTCTACTTAGGGCGTGATGTATCCACTGTTTTTTTGGATTTGTCAGATACTAAATAACATGTCTTCAATTTCATCTGATACTGACTGTGCAGCAGGGTAATAAGCTGTGCCACACCATCTGTTGGCAATAACCGATTCCTGATTCCGGTAGTGTTTTCAAAGCAAAGGGCAGATCCTTGTCTCAGGTTCACTGAGATTTACACAGATGTGTGCAGCAGCTGTGTGGCAGATCCGAGTGGGGTAAATGAGATCGGTATCCAGCCCACACTCATTGCAAGTGTCCCTGAGCGCAGCTAGGGTATGTGATGGGTCAACGTTCTCTGCTTTAATGCACCTGATGCCGTGGCAGAGGGAGGGGATGCAGGGAGCAGCCTGACTCTGCAAAGGCCGCCCAATCTGGCTGGAGCCTGTGGCTGGGGTAGGTAGGTTGTTGAGATGTTAAAGGGCCAAATCATTCTTGCACCTGAGCAGAGCTCTGTGTGAAGTCTCAGGGAGTGTATCCATGCAGGTGGCTTTGCACCTCCTCTGTGCTGAAGCTGCCAGGGCTAGATCAGTCCCAGTGAGGGTTAGCGCATCCGTGAGGGCTGCCCGGACTTGCAGCCTTACAGGCAGTGGCATAGGGTGGGATACGACCAAGGTATTCCTATCATCCAGTGGGGGCTGTTGCCATGGACGTTCCAGAGAAGGATGAAATACCACTGGAGTCTCTATGGCTACTTCACAGCAGCAGCCCACTTCTGCAACGCTGAACTCGGCCCTGTGCACCCAGCCCTCTACCCAGTGCATGCTCCGAGCTCCCACAGCATTCAAAGGGGCCTCAGACATGGCCCCCCTAGGCTTGCTTTTCACCAGCTTCCGAAACACAGGCAATTCGTTTTTCACGGATACGCTGCCACCATTCCAGCAGGGACAGTCTGCTTCCCAGCTACTGGGACAAACCCACCTGCCCAGGACCCTCCTCTCTGTCCCGGTGCTGTAGGCTGGGGTCACTTGGAACTTCCCAGCAGCAGTGATGGATCCCAGATCCTCGGCCTATCAGCACAGATCCCTACCACTTCCACTGAAGGAGACTCTCCACTAGCGTTTGCCGTTTAGTAGCATGGGAGCTGTGACGCACAGTTCTGCAGCCAGCCCACCAAAGGAAAAGGTGTGTCCTTCCTATCCCCAACTCCTTACGAAGCATTTATACCAGCAGAGTGACTACAGCCTAAATCATGCCAATACTCAGGAATCTGTTTATACCATCAGAGCTGGTAGAATCAATGGGCCAAATTTTGCCCTCCTTTACCCCTGGTGTAACTCTACTAAGAGCAGCATTTGGCTCTCGTGGGGATAGGGAGTTCTCCAGAAGCCCCTTCAGGTGTTACCGACCAAAAGAATGGGCAGCCCACTGGAGGGTGTCAGAGATTTCTCTCCTTTCCCTTTAGCTGTTGCATTTGCTGTAGGCTGAACAGGGACCTGGTGAAGCGTCTCCATGGCGGGGTGAGATTAAAGAACAGGGGTAGGACAGTGTCTGACTTCCACTTCTTTACTAACATAAAATGAGAACAGTGGGATCCGGGTCTGTAACCGTTCAGCATTTCATGTGGCCCTAGCTCTGCAGGCTAGCAACCAGGCTTCTCTTCCTCCTGGCTGCCTTTCCTTCAGGGCAGTTGCTGATGAGGGAGCACTCAAGGGAGAGGAGAAGCAGAACCTGGTGGGGAATCTGAAAGGCGGGGCTGAAGACACTGCTGGGGTAAAACTGCCTTAGTTTTTCCAGAGCCAGCCCACTAACCCTCTCTGCTGTAGGCTGGGTTAGTTCTTTCTCCTTCCTCGTTGCTGGGTTGTGATTGTGAGGCAAGTGAAAAGCTCCTCAGAGCTGGGGAGCAACTAAAATCATCTTGAGCCTTGGTGGGTCCCAGTTGCGTCAGCTTTACCCAGTGGTACTTCACTGCCTTTGGCGGTGTTACATCCCGTTTACCCCAGCATCAGAGCAGAATCAGCCCTGGTGTCTCCAAAGCATCCTCCTCGGGCCTGCAAGCAGCAAATCCCCGGCAGCTGGGATGTGCTTGCTGGTATGTTGTTGGCTCCCTAGTGAGGGCTGCCATTTCCCTACGGTGAGAGGTTGGATGTGGCTGGAAGTTCAAATACCCTCCAGGTCTCGGCCTAGCTTGCCCTGCTCTGTCTCGGTATCCGAGAGTTCCCTCCTGTGGTGATGAACATGGCTTCCACGCGTGCCGACGGTTCTGGGCACAACGGTGAGCGAAGGCTGGAGCAGCAACCTGGCCTGTGAGGCTGCTGGTTTCTGTCACTTTATGCCACAAACTTAACTTCAGTGTGTGTGAATAGTGTGACTCCTGCTTCTGCAGGCATGTAACAGTGCCACGCTCCCGGGGGAGTCAGGGGAGGTATAGCCTTAGGGGCTGATCCTGCTCCCATTGAAGTCAATGGGAGTTTGGCTGTTTACTTCAAGAGGAGCCTGAGTGGGCCTTGACAAGAGAGTCCCAGTATCTTGAATCCTTGAGGTAGAGTCCTTGGCTATTGGCACATGATCTGGGCTAATCCTAACCAGCTGATGGATTTAGGGTGACCAGATAGTAAATGTAAAAAATTGGGACGGGATGGGGCGGGGGGGTAATAGGTGCCTGTATAAGAAAAAGCCCCCCAAATTGGTCCTGTCCCTATAAAATCAGGACATAGGGTCACCCTAGATGGATTACTTCCCAAATATGAAACAAGGCCAGGACTTTCCCTACAAATGACTGTACACCAGCAATTCGTCCCACCCACTTTAGCACCAGGAAACAGGACCCTGCTGTAGATCCCCCTGGGATAGTCCTAAAGCATTCACCCGAGGAATGAGCTAACCGGCCACTGGATGTCATTGTTGTGCCAAACAAATACATCTGAGAGTCTATTTCCAGCAGCCAAAAAAATGTAACTTTTCAATGTTCGGTGGGGGAAAGCTTTAAATGTATCTCACAGGGCCACAAATGGGTTCGTCTTCCCTCAGGCTGTTCACCTTCTTCTTTGCAATTTATCTTATGGGGGCGGAGGGAGTTTGTTTCTTGGAATGAGGTTTTTGCTTCTTTATGAGCTGCCTGCTCTTCCCCCACCCCAGCACCTGCAACTAACTCCTAGTCCTGTCCGGATGGCATCACAACTGTTTCTGTGGCCACAAAAAGGGGTGCTGTACATATAGAATTGTCGCAGGACCTGGCAGAAGGAGGGAGCCTTTCTAACACATACAGTGCTGCTGAAAGTGCCACTGGAGGTGGGAAGGAAAGATTCTTATTGGTCTGCTTGTCTAGACGCGATAAATCGATCCCGGAAGTGCTCGCCGTCAACGCCACAGTACTCCTGCTCCGCGAGCGGAGTACGTGGAGTTGACGGGGGAGCCTGCCTGCCGCGTGTGGACCTGCAGTAAGTACCTTGTGGTTCGAACTAAGGTACTTCGACTTCAGCTACGTTATTCACGTAGCTGAAGTTGTGTATCTTAGTTCGAACTGGGGGGTTAGTGTGGACCAGCCCAATAAAAGGAATGTAGGGAGGATTTGTTTGGACTCTGATGATTCCTCAGTGTAGACCCCTTTGTCACCACCCTGCTTTGCAGGCCCTGTCCCAAGACTCTCCCAGGTGGTTATGAAGGTTCAGCTTTCTTAGAAAGGAGGCTGCCAAACACCTCCCCAGCCCTGGGGGAATTCATGTTTAACTTCACAGGTTATGTTTCATGCTGGGTTGGGACTTCACCTGGGATGATCTTCCACGATAAACAGAAAGGACAGGGCTGATTGAGTTGTGTGAGACGGAGAAAAGGGGTAGATTGGCAGAAACTCATTAACAGGGTAGCATAGGACTGAAAGAAACAGGCCAGAGGAAATTCCAGCAGGCACCTTGCTGCGAAGACCATGAATAAACCTGCACCGCTTTCATCTCTTTCATCTTCTGTGCTTGGGTGTAAATTACACTATTTTTGTTCTATCCCTGTCATTATTTTCCATTATTCCAGCACAGCAGGAAAGCAAGGGAGGAAAGGGCTGGGACTGAGTTCTTAATGTAAAAAAGAAATAATCACCCCCTGGCAGGTCTGGGGTTTGAGCGAGCTGTGGCTCCCACATAGAGGCCAGGGTCTCCCGCTGCACACATTCCAAACCCGTGTCATTTTGCAACACTAAAACGTAACTGCTTTGGAAAGAGCTTGTTCTGCGCCAGCCCTGTTCTCCAGCCCTTCCAGCGGGGAGCTGTGGGGTGGGGGAGGGATGGGGTAAACATCAGAGAACAAAATTTCCCAGGGCTGGTAAGAACATTTTCCACATGCCTTTGCTTTCTGCTCATTTCAACCTGGCTAGCAATCTTTGCATTCAGATGATATGCGCGTTCCACTCAACGGCAATCACTTTAGGCAGGTGAGATTAGATAATTCACTCGGTGGCCGCCGAGTTGTCATTTAATTAACGAGGAAGGAGCCAAAATTTCTGCATGAGACAGGAAAAGAGAAGAGCCTAAGGGAGACTCGTGAGAATAAAAAGATGACTACAACTGAGTTGTTATTCTGGTTTTCACTATTCATACAAATGGCTAGGCAGACACTGAGCTCAGTGTTACAGGCGCTATCAGGTTCTAGGCAAGCAGGGATAGGCAACACAATTCTCTGATTCTGCCCAAATGGTGGGGACTAACTTTAGGGGAACATAGAGGAAACCCCTGTACAGTTTGCCTCTCAATATTGTGACCTGCATTAGAAATTCTCTGCCCTTTAACTTTTTCTCCTGCAATTTTATTAGCTTCAATTTATTTATGGCCCAAGTAGAAATGCAACATTTTCTATTAGATGTGTAGGGCCAAATTCAGACTTGCTAGAAGTGGCTGCAGCTCTGTTTATTCCAATTAAGTGGTGCCTGCCTACAGCAAGGCAGAATTTGGCCCACCAGTCCTCCTTCTGCAGCTAACCACTTGCCAACAATAATATTTCTTTTCATTTGGACCAAGTATCTTAAGTGCCTCCTGCTTCCGACTTGGATTTTTTCTACAGCTAAAATGAAATTAACAGGCTCATTACTGCAGCAGGAGAAGTGGGAGGCAGTGAAGCATCTTGGTCCTAGACATGCTGGGAAATTGACCATGTTTCTAAACTGTTTTTCAGTAACTAGTTCCCCAGTGTAATAATACAAATACTTTCAAACTGAGCATCTTAAAGCACTTCGTAAACACAAATGAATGAAGCCTTGAAACGTCCGTGTGAGGTCAATATCATGATCCCAGTTTTACAGATGGGGAAACTGAGGCACATGGAGGGAAATGACTGTGATGGAGGCAGTGCTTACTTTGTAATGAAAGAGGCGCTGTGGCTCAAGCAATTTTTTTACATTGATAACTGATGCAGCAAACCCAGAAGTGCTGGGGCTATGAACTGCCAAGCTTAGAGATTCCAGGGCTCAGTCCTGGCAAATTAAGCCCAAATTAAGCACTGGATGGAGATGGGAGTGGAACCCTAATCTCCAGACCATCCCATAAAGCAATAAACTGTAGTGTAAAAGGGAAGGGAAGAGTAAGTATGTAGAGCTCTGTGGCCTGAAGTGCTAGAAGGTAAGAAATGCTCTGCTCCCATCTATTGGTGAACAGGAGGAAGGGTGGATACAGAGACAGCTTCATTTGCATAAGCTTTCTACCCAGAATTCCTCCATCACTATGGGAACCACTGTAACTGAATACAAACTCAGAAGTGGTTGGATAGTGGGGCTAAACTAAACAGAGGAAAAAGGCTCCTACCTTGTGAAAAGAGTGTCTCTCCAGTGCCAAGAAATCTGCTCAAGAGTGCTATATACACTGACTCTCCCCCCCGAGGATCCTGTGCTCATAGGCACGGACTCCGTGGGTGCTTCACAGGGAAAAATTGGTGGGTGCTCTGCACCCACTGGTGGCTCCCTGCCCCAGCTCACCTCTGCCTCCTCCCTTGAGCATGCCGTCCCCGCTTCTCCTCCCAGTGCTTGCTGCCGCGAAACAAACTTTTGCAGCATAACAAGCTGTGGGAGGGAAGGGGGAGGAGCGGGAACGCGGTGTGCTCAGGGGAGGAGGCGGGGCTGGGGCGGGGTTTGGGGAAGGAGTCCAATAAGGGCAGGGAGGGGGTGGAGTTGGGGTGGGGACTTTGGGGAAGGGGTTTGTTGTGGAAAATCGACCACATCGTGCCTGAGGCGCCTCTATTTATGCGAGCATATATGCAAGGAGAGTCAGCATAGCCCCAGGCAAGGTGGCAAGCTGCTCTGCCCTCCTTAAACTTTAACCAGCTTATAAAGGTTAAAACCACAGACAAATTACACATACTTCCATAGGAATTACACTGTTTGGAATACATTGTAAAATCAATACAGGCCAAAAGCAAAAACAAGTGTCCCCCCCTCTAGGCCCCTCCTGTTACTCACTGTCTGTTCTTTTGCGATCAGCGGCCTTTTTAACACAACTGTTGCGGTTATATATTTCATAAGTCTGGAAAATTACAAATTGTACTGCTTGGGGATTTTTCCACTCTTTCTTTCATGCCCTTTATGCACAGAGAGCCATAGTTCCCTTTTGGGAACTTTCCACTGTGACTCCTTCGACCCCTTGACACACAGAAGCAAGCGGGATCTTAGTTTAGGGCCTGCAAGCAAGCTTGACCAAAGTCAGGGCCTTGACTAATGTTTTACATCCTGTTAATTTTCCCTCACAGGTTGGAATGGGGGCAGGGCAGGAGTGGAGTCGGGGCGGGGCCGGGGGACATGAGCACTCACTGGCGCCAGGAGAAGTTGGAGCCTATGCCTGTGCTGTTATGAGTGGGATTTAGTGGAGAAGGAAGGGGCAGGTTAATGGGTATTCACCTATTGGATGTTCTAACTGGTAGATTGAGGATCAAGTTAATGGACTACTGCCAAAGTTACTTGGGTGTGTGTGTTTTATTTAGACTTATATAGACTTATTGTTGCTGTGTTTTCCAAGTCAATGGTGTGTCCCCTTTTCCTGGTTTCATACAGACATAGTGCTTGCACAAAAACATAAGTGATTAGCTCCAAGAACTCATAGAGGATGGTGGAGGTGCTATAGGACTGGAGAAGGGCAAGCATATCCCTATCTTTAAAAAGGGGGGAATTATAGACAAGTCAGCCTAACTTTGACCATCTGGAAAGATACCAGAACAAACGATAAAACAATCAATTTGTAAGCATCTAGAAAAAGATAGGGTGATAAATAATAGCCAACATGGATTTATCAAGAACAAATCATGCCAAACCAACCTAAATTCCTTCTTTTGAGAGAGTTACTGGCCTAGTGGTTGGATGGAAGCAGTAGGTTTGATCTATCTTTATTTTAGTAACACTTTTGACATAGTCCCATATGACGTTCTCATAAGCAAACTAGGGAAAAGTGGTTTAAGTGAAATTACTGTAAGGTGGGTACACAACTAGTTGAAAAACAGTACTCCAAGAGTAGTTATCAATGGCTTGCCTTCAAACTGAGAAGACCTATCTACTGGGTTCCCACAAAGGCCTGTCCTAGTTCTGGTACTATTCAATATTTTCATTAATGCCTTGGATAATGAAGTGGAGAGTAAACTTATAGAATTTGCAGATGACATCATGCTGGGAGGGATTGCAGGCACTTTGGAGGATAGGATTAAAATTCACAAAGAACTTGATAATTGGAGAATTGGTCTGAAATCAACAAGATGAAATTCAATAAAGACAAGTGCAAAGTACTTCTCTTAGGAAGGAAAAATCAAATGTGCAGCTACAGAAAGGCTAGTAATTGGCTAGGTGGTAGTACTGCTGAAAAGGATCGGGGGGGGTTATAGTGGATCACAAAGTGAAGATGAGCCAACAGTATGATGCAGTTTCAAAAAAGGCTAATATTTTGGGGGTGTAATAACTGGAGAGTCACATGTAAGACATGGGAGGTAATTGTCCTGCTCTACTCAGCCTTGGTGAGGCCTTAGCTGCAGTACGGTGTCCAGTTTTGGGCACCACACTGATAAAAGATGTGATCAAACTGGAGAGAGTTCAGAGGAGAGCAACAAAAATGATTCAAAGGTTTAGAAAAAGTGACCTAAGAGAAACGGTTAGAAAAAACTGGGCATGTTTAGTCGTGAGAAAAGAAGACTGGGGGGGCACCTGATAACAGCATTCAGATATGTTAAGGGCAGTTACAGAGAGGATGATGATCAATTGTTCTCCATGTCGACAGAAGATAGGACAAAAATAATTGGCTTAATTACCAGCAGGAGAGATTTAGGTTAGATGTTAGGAAAAACTTTCCAACTATAAGGATAGTTAAATACCGGAACAGGTTACCAAAAGGGTGTGGAATCCCCATCATTGGAGATTTTAAGAACAGGGTGGACAAACAGCTGTCAGGGATGATCTAGGTATACTGGGTCCTGCCTCAGTGCAGGGAGCTAGACTAGATGACCTCTTGAGGTCCCTTCCAGCCCTACCTTTCTGTGGTTCCATGATTAAGGGTGCCTGGGAAAGGTTTGTGATTCCAGAAATTATGGATTGGGACTCAAACCATTTAGTTACTTATCAATGGGCCCTTTAGATGTTTGAACTCAGCTGCTGACAACACCTGAGAGCAGGGTTACATTTACATTTGTATATATAAATCCTAAATGATGTTAATTACAAAACTCCATCTGAACAATGAGGAGGGGATGGGGGACTATGGATAGAAAGGTTAAATGAGCTCAGTTTGAATTAAAAATACTGGGATCAATCCCTTCTCAGAGCCCGTCCATTGAAGGAAGACAGTGGCGTTACACCAGCCATGAATGTGGCCCATTAAATGTACACACAATTCTTTACTGTAACATCTTGTTCCAAAAGTGGCACAAAGGGTAAAACTGCCTCCTTATGAGGCAATACGCTGTTGCTAAAGGAGATGCAGCATCTCTGTTCCATGCAGTTCAGGAAAAAATTGACATTAAAAAGTAGATCCAGCCCATGGAGAGGAACCAGGATATTCCCCCAGTTTTTAACCAATCAGGAGGCAGTATATCCTAGTGGAATGACAGAAATGAAACCTTCCATTGTGTCTCTCCAGCGGCCCTTCAGCCCATAGGCAGGGCCAGCGCAACCCACTAGGCGACCTAGGCGGTCACCTAGGGCACTAACATTTGGGGGGCGGCGACCGCGGTGGCCGGACTTTCCGCGGCTTCTGTTGGGGTCAGCATTTAGGGGGCAGGACCTTCCACCACCTCTGTTGGGGGCAGGACCTTCCACCACCTCTGTTGGGGGCGGGACCTTCCACCGCCTAGGGTGGCAAAAAAGCTGGCGGCGCTCCTGCCTGTAGGTCTTTTACCCTCCCTTTCTGCAGCCAGAATGGAAAGTACTCCATTCCCCAGAGATCCATAGGGAGGTCCTATGGAAAGTAGGCGGGGTGGATCCACTTTCTAAGGTACAGAGGGGTCTGGTCTCCCACCATCCTCTGTGGCTGTGGGTGGTTCTCTCCAGTCTCCTTGTCTCCTCCCGGCCAGAGTAGACAGGTTCACATTAGTTTGGCTTGAACTAGCACACTAAAAATAGCAGTGTGGACGTTGCGGCTTGGGCAGCTACTCAGGCTCTCAAGCCCATCTGACCCCCAGGGTCTGAGCTCGGGTGGCTAGCAAAAAGGTACGTCCAGACTACCCGCCGGATCGGCGCGGGGTAGCGATCGATCTATCGGGGATCGATATATCGCATCTCATCTAGACGCGATATATCGATCCCCGAACATGCTCCCATCAACTCCAGAATTCCACCAGGGCGAGCGGCGGTAGCGGAGTCGACGGGGGAGCCGCGGCCGTCGATCCCGCACTGTGAGGATGGGAGATAAGTCGAAATAAGATACGTTGACTTCAGCTATGCTATTCCCGTAGCTGAAGTTGCGTACCTTACATCGACCACCCCCGGATTGTAGACCAGGCCTGAGTTTCCACTAGAGGGCCAATGTGCATGCTGCTATTTTTAGCATGCTAGCTTGAGCAGAGCTAGCGTGAGTCTGTCTACCCAGGTTGGGAGGCTCGCTTCCTGCTGCAGCATAGACAAGAGGTCAAGAACAGAGCTGACTTAATGATTGAGCTGGAGAGAGGGTGCTCCATTCCCGTGGTCCTTGTAACAATAATACCAAATAGCATCTCTGAAGTGTCCCCTTAGCCATTAAATGTTGTTTTGGGGTCCCGACATTCCCAGAGTCTTCTAATTTAGCTCTGTCTCAGCAAGAAATAAGAACCAAATTTCAGAGCGAAAGCAGATGAAAATCCAGGGGAAATTGCTGGCTTTCCGCAGCGCCGACTCTGAGCTGTTTGATATTCTCTTTTTTTAAGGTTTGCTTGTTTTAAGGCAACATTAATTGGAAAGAAGTTGGAGTGTCAAATAGAAACCACTCCCTGAATAACCTTGCTAATGAGCATGTTATTAAAGCAGGGTTAGGAGCTTCCTAGAGGGCTCTAGCTGGGAAGGATTAAATAAAAAAAAAAACACATGAAAACTAGAGGGAAATTCTCTGTTAGTCTGCGGTGATGAATTTAGAAAAGTCCAATGAAAAATGGCTTTGAAAGGTTTAAGCATGCAGCTTTTGAGCTGGGACTGACTCCTTCCGTCCCTAAGGACTCTCTCCTGTGGGTAAGAACATTTTAATGAAGTAGAAGGAGGAGAGTCCATTGCTGAGCTGCGGCTCCTAACCTAGCGAACCCGCTCTCTCAAGTCGGGAACGCCTCGGCATTTCTCCTTAATCAGCAGGGAGGTGATGGCCATTCCACCACCTTCACCAAAACTGGCGGGCCCTCCAGCAATGCAGTTTAGGTGGGACAAAATGACACCAGGGCAGGCCCTTAGAGTGTGTGAGGACAACATCGCAGGCCTCTGAGCAACACAGTGTGTGTGCCTCCCTAAAATCACTTGTGGCCAGTAATTAATAACACAGGGCCAAATCCTGAGATGTTTCTCCACTTTTACCTTTGTCTTAACTCAGGAAAAAATTGCGTTGTCTTCAGTGAGAATTTTGCTAGAGTAAGGACTGCAGGATTAGGCCCACAGTTGGGGCTTGATCTTTTGAGGGGCTGAATACCCTCAGCTCCCACTGATCTCTGTTACAGAACCATTCCCTTCATCGCTCAGTGACTAGGCCCATTCAAAATCAAGGTGCAGCAGGGGGGAAGCAAGAAGTGACACGGTTGTGGCTGTGTCCTATAAGGCAAATGTAGCTGATCCAAGACGGGCAACCTTCCTGCACTCAAAATGTAGATGTTAGACAGGCGTGGCTAATGGGAAACAACCTGGACAGGTTATTACAGGGGTTGGTGTCGGATGCCCAGATTGCTTCTGGTTTCGGCAGCTTTGGAAGCAGGTCATGCTCTCTTTTTAAGCAACTGAATGTTAGGTGACTCAGTGGATAATATGATAGTGAAAGTGATTCTAGGTTCTACTCCTCCGGCTAATGACACCACAAGAATTTAGGGAAGAAGAGTTGTTCTCATACTATCTGTGCATTTGGGCAAAGCTTACATACATGTAACAGTCAGGGCTGCCGGGGGGGGGGGGGGGGGCAACGGGGGCAATTTGCCCCGGGGCCCCACAGGAATATAGTATTCTATAGTATTGCAACTTTTTTTTATGGAAGGGGCCCCCGAAATTGCTTTGCCCCAGGCCCCCTGAATCCTTTGGGTGGCCCTGGTAACAGTGGCTTGCAGAGCTACTCAAGGCTTTTGACTTGCCTCTGCTTGCAGTCCATAGAGGCCATAAATTGCTCAGGCAGGATCATTCCAGACACAACAGGAACAGGACAGACTATGGAGGCAGGCAGGGGTTCTGGGTTACTAACTCCAGCAGCCAGCAAGCCTGCTTGTTTGCTCGAGGCCACTCATTGCTTGCATTATTTTGGGGCATGTTTTCAGATTGATCTGCGTTGCCTGGGCTGTTTCTGCCCAGATAATTGGAAACTTGCAGACAGAAGTTTCTTTTCTGGAACAAATGATTTCATCCCCTTTACAGTAGATGGTCAGTATTCATGTCTTTGCCAAGCCTTGCCTGACAGATTAATGTAGAACATGCAGGCAACCAAGCTGTGATTCGGTGCTGAACTAAGATGGAGAAAACAACTGGTTTTTTTTTTTCCTTTCTGGGATATTTTGGAAGGGGGTGGGGTATTTGAGGCCCAAATTTGGATTCTCTTTGCTCCCCACACTCTGAACTGCCACTAGCAATCAGGCAGAGTGACAGCTCTGCAAAACTCTCCAAGTTAACAAGTTCAAGTGCTGATGATTAACTAGATTCACAAAGTTGATTGGAAAAAAATAGGGATATAAATAAATATTCCTGGAGATATTCCACCCCCTGTAGTCATGAACTTTGAATAATTGGAGGGAATTATGCTGAGTACTAATCAAAAGTTTTTTTTTTTTTTTAATTTGCGAATTACGGCTGGGTTTCATCAGTGTCAGGCTCTAATCATCTCAAGACATCTTAATTGACCCTTGGGAGTTGTTTATCTGATGCTGAAAGTTTTAGATGGGGGGTCACGTAGTCACACAAAGAAATGCAGAAGAAGGAGCAATGACAGTAGTAACATCTCACATGGCTTGAATGTCACTTGACTTAGGGGAAGAGCTTGATTATGGGCCACTTGGGCCCATGCATTGACCATCTTACCGCTTTGCCTCTCAACAGCGACTCATGGACGATGGGACTGGTTATTACTGCTCCATTCAGTCCTGCATCTGCTTTGTGGTCTGGATCTTTCTTTTCTTTTCTTACTGCCACCCCTCACTAGTATCTGACCACCTTCCATGTAAAATCAAGAGTAACAATGAAGTCCCCTAGGTGACTTATGGCCCTCTGACATTTCTCCCTTTCCAGGGTAAAACTCTGCCTGGGGCAGGCTTTGGGGTTTTGGTAGGCTTGGTGGATAGAAGGGGGTGACGGTGTTTGTCATTCTGATGACAGAAAGGCTTTTTGAAAGGGTAAGGTTGTGCAGCATTTCTTAAAGCTGGTCAGACTCTGATCCTTATCTTGAGAGCCCTGATCCATCTAGGGCTGCCTCTGTCCCACCTCTTGAGAGCAGGGCAATCAGCAGGGATAGTGAAGCTCTTGGAACTGAGGGCGTATCCCCCAGGTACCAGCAGCAGGTCATGACCGGATGTGGGCATTCATGTCACGGGAGGGTGGGAGGCCACGCTTGCCCATTCAGCACATGATGCACAATGCTCCTCTGTGTGCAGGCCTTCCCTCAATGAAAAAGGCTGCTTAGTCTGAGAGATTTGGGGGATTGGGTTCAGAAAAAATCCACCCTGTAATTCCATGGGAAGAAACCTCTGCTTGACCAAGTAGCTCAGACATGTTGGACACAGCACCAAAGGGAATGGAGACATGTCACTAACATCGGCCATGCATACGTGCAGCTAATCTAAAGTCATAGATTTTTAAGGCAGAAGGGGACCGCTGTGATCATCTAGTTTGACCTCCCCTGCCCAACACAAGCCAGAGAACTTCCTACATTCAGCCCAAGAGGTTTGGTGGCGCTCGAGCATATCTCTTAGAAAGACATCCACTTCCCCCGGAAAGACTTCCGTTGATGGAGACTCTACCACATCCATCGTTGAGCTGTTCTGGTAGTTCTGCAGGTATCACCTAGCACTCTGCTGCCACGTGCAGGGCATTTTTCACTAGCTGGTGCAGACAAACCAAAAGCAGCCCATTTAAATAAGCAGAAAAAAGCAATGGGCCGCAACTACCCCCAAACCTCACCGTGCTTAAACAAAATGCAACGCCCAACGTTGCTTGTTTTCAGCTGACTCCACAAGCCGCCCAGCTGATAAACCTTTTGTGATCCAGCCACTAGAGGGAGACAAAAATGCCCCTAGTTTATTGTGTGTTACACATAGGACTTTCCACATGCTCACCCTCCCTGCCTAGCAACCTTGCCCACGCTGTGTGGCATACAGCCCATAGGATAATATGAGCTTTAGTTTCGATTTGCGGTATGGCCGTGTTCGGGTTGCTGTGGAAACACTGCATTTGAACTTCTTCTCTGCTGTCATAACATTGCATTACAAAGAACAAGATAGTGTTGTCTGTTTTGCTTTTTATTCAGCAAAAACAATGTGAAGGGCACAGTTGTATCCCAAATAACTGTGTTTGGTAAATATACACAAACATGCCAGACCTAGCTACACGCGTATTGCTGCTCTGACTGGCTTCTCGCAGCTTCTAAAACACAGACGCTGGTGAGCACCACTAGAGGGCCCACAAAGTATTTAAAAGGGGATCAAGGCTCCCGTCCTTGCCCGCTTAATTACATGCTTCCTACAGGTAGTTACAATCTTTTAAGTCCTTCAATGAAATACAGCACTGGTGAGTATTTTACAGAGTAATGCTCTTGTTTGGCCCCCGTTTCACATGCCTCCTGCCATGGGCTTTCTCGGGCAGCTTGGCTGAGGGCTTATGCCGGAAGTGGGTTTTTTTAGAAAGGATCCCTTCAAAATTCTGCAGCGGGTGAGGCTAGATAGTGCAGAGAGAACAGTACATTAAATACTGGGGAAGCAGAGTCAAGACCTGTGGATGGATGACCCCAGGGAACGTTTGCTAGCTCCATCCTCTGCTTGCAATAACACCTGCACCGTTGGGGTGCTGATAGGCGTCTTAGTGATTCCGTTTGCAGAGGCAACATTTGTCCCTGGTTTACACAGTTTTTGTACCGGTAGAACTATGCCAGTTGGAGGGGAGATATTTTACAGAAACAATTAGACCAGTAATGTGCATGCAATTATACCAGTATAGAGATGCTTTAGACCTGATGTAGTTTATTCCTCTTCCTCTATGTAAATAACTATCATGGTATAAAGCCTCTTTATACAGCTATAACTGCATAACATCCATATTAGGGAGGTTGTGTTGCTTAACTAGACCAGTACAACTTTTGTATATAGACAAGGGCCTGAGATGTGAGCATGGCTTTTGAAGAAAGGAAAGCCTATTTCTCATTTATAACAGCTCATTTAGAATGGTAAGTGTTTCTGGGGATGCGCAGAAGCCCTTAGAGAAAGCCAGTGGCTGCATTTCCAAGGTAGCACAATAAATAACTCCCCAATACATCTTTACAATTCTTCATGTTGAAGAAATAGAACGTATTGCACGTCTGCCTCGTCCGAGCCGGAAGACAGCTGCCACTTACCCCTACTTAGCTGCGGTTGATCCTATTGCAACTTGCTAGTGTGTTGGTGCATCAAAGGGTTAACAACAACCGTGAATGCAGTTGTCTGAGGATGAAGCCACTGCAGATGAGCTGCTTAATGGAGTGCTTATTGGGATGCTGGCAGGTATAAATAGGAAGCACAGAGGTTGGGGGGGGAGGGTTGTTGATGAAGGAGCCGTGCAAATGATGAGCTACGTGGTAAAGAGAGACAAGATTAAGTTCTCTGTGCTGCAGTGTTTTTTATGCAGTGCAGTGGCAGAGAAAATGCAGTCTCATTGGAAATAAATGAGCCCAAATGAAAGGCATGGTCTGGTCTCTTTTTGCCTCAGTCGTTATACAAAACAATAGATTGATCTTCCTGCACCTGTGTAAGTAATTCAGGACAGGGGCCTGTGCAAGGCTGAGCAAAATGGGGCCCTGGGCCTGGCTGGGGTCTAGGGTGGGTGCTACCATGTGCCCCCAAGGGGCCGAGATACCAGCGGAAGAAGGACACTCAAGCCTGAGCATAGCAGGCAACGCTTTACTGAAGGAAGAACTTATGCTCCAATCTGCGCGGGGAGTCCGTAGGGCGCGCAGAGGGGCTGCAGGGGACTCTGACCGTCGGGACAGCTGGCCAGGCAGGACTCCACCGGGGGGAGTTCTCTGTAGTGTTATATCCTCCCCGCTTGTCTCGAGGTTATGTGGGGTCAACAGCTGTAACAGCTGGTTATATTCATACTTATTATATAAACTAACATGTTTACAGACAAAAATATGCTGAACTACACTAAACTATATCTTAGCAGGGTCTGTTGGACAAAGTTCACTGGACGGCCTGCATCCTCCGCTCACATTCAGTCACGTTCTCGGTCCCACACTTAGCTCCTCGCCACTCTTCTGCAACCTTGCCCCTACATACCACAATACAAATATGAAGCCATAGGTAGCGAGGCTGGCAACATCTCCGAAGGGAAAGTCTGGCTGTCTTGCACTTTTTCAGAGCACAGACCTGGAAGGTAATTGAACAAAGATATTGGTTGACACCAACCTCCATGTTCTTGCATCAATAGCTATCAGGTGACCAAGCTCTCCCTCTCACCCCCACTCTACAGTGTGGCGCGCGGCCTGGGGCAGGAAATGAACTGACTTGCAAGAGTTCTCACTGATCTCCTCATGGTTCACAAGCTGGGCATCTACCCAGAGGCTGCAATCCAGTCACCGTTTAGGATGGGCTTTTGAGCTCAGCTGCTGCTGTGCCCCCCCCCCACCCCCCCGCCACCGCCTCCAGAGGGTGCACACATTCTAATAGGCCTGAATGAAAGGCTTGGAGTTGCTCTGTGGGCAGGGAGCATGTGTGATTATTTCCGCAGCCTTATTTCCCAAGCCCTGGGAACTGACACTAGGGACCTGAGAAGCAGAGGGAGTTCTGGGCTGGGGGAGAGGCTGCCATTCAAACCCTGGCCATGCTCCTTCTCTCAGCAAGTAAGCCGCCACTGCCTAACATCAAGGAAACCACAGCTCAATTTGCTTCTCTGCATTTTCCAGCATTTTATAATACTTGTCAGACCGACTGAAGCTGTGAACTTTTGTGCAGTAATCCCCTTCCCTATTTCCCTGCCTGGAGCTGAGCCTGCAGAATCCAGCTAAATCTATTCCTTTGTTTCTCCGGCTCTTTAAGCCTCTTTTATTTATTTATTTATTTATTTATTTGATTTCTCTTTTTGCTCCCTTTGCACAAGGAAACAGCCCTGTCGTCTGCTCGCTGTTTCCCTTTCTGGGCATGTCACCCTGAGACAGTCCAACAAAACGAACTCCCGGGCTCCCCTCAAAGACAATCTCCCCCTTGGCTCTAATTGCTCTCTTTTTGCAGAAACCTGATCCTCAGACTTCTGCAGGAATGTCTATAATTAACAGCTGTCAATCCCCTTGGAGAACCAGCGGATTGACTCCCTCCTTAGCCCGCCAAGGGAGACGGAGGTCGCTCGCACTGCGGAGCAGCCAGGGAAATGGTGCGGGAGGGATCAGTTCCACTGGGGATTCAGAGCAAGGGGAAGGGATAATTGAAGCAGGCCTACATCAAAGGCTGGCCTTGCAGCAAAGAGCTCGCTTGGACTCTGATTGAGCTCCTTCTCTTGCCTCAGTGAGTCCGCTCGTCTTGCCTGACTCACGGCAGATCAGGGAGAGTGGATTTCGTGGAGGGGACGGGAGACCGGTGTGAGTAGGAAGACGACAGTTTCCACTCCCTAAGGCTTCCCACTGAGCTCAGACGCGGCTAAGGCAGACAGCCAATGTAGAGCCTTGCCTCTGTCACTCTTCAGCCATGTTCCTCTCGGCCTTTGGCTCTGTGTACATTGGATTCTGCACCATTCTCTGGTGTTGGGCGGAACTTCATGCTCTGATGAAACTCGGGTCCGGTGAAAACCCTTTCAGACACGGTTTTGGTGGACAGGGGAGGAAGCCCTGTTTCTACGACCACGTTCAAGTCTAGCAACTCACCTAGGCCTGAACTTCTTGTTTGTAAAGTTTTCAGACTATGCTGGCCAGCCAAACCCTGGAGCACATTCTGCCCTCAGCCACACGGGGAGTCCGGGGGATTGTGCTGTGCATCTGAAGGCAAGATTTTATCCCACAGTTCAATTCCCTTTTGTGATCACAGTGGTCACACTTCACTCTTTTGCTTCTCAAAAATGGCGCAAAACCTAGTGAGTCCTGCCAGTCTCATGATAGCCCGTTTCTCCTGGGGCCTGCTAAAAGAGCCGGCTCCCTCACATCTGAGGAGACGAATTCTTCTCAGTCTCAGGGCCCAGGCAGTTTTCTGTGACAATGATGGAATGGCCCATTTTGCCATACTTGACTGATCATTTTTCACCTCATCTTCACCATCTCCCATTTTCATTTTGATTCCAGGATAATATGTATCAGTTTATGATATGCGAGCATTCGAAAAAACAAAACCAAGCATGAAGCCTGGATGTTATTGACTTGAGGCACATATTTATATGTAGTTATTTGATCATTTTCTTTATTTTAATTTTCATATCCCTGTCTCCTTTTCCCCCTTATTGCATTTCTACCTCTTTTTTGGGGATGGAGGGGGGCAGCTTTTAAAATAACTATAAACTTTCCTGGTAATGTTTTTTAATAAAAAACATCATTTATGATTATTTTTCTTTGCTACTAAATGTCACCCTCCTCTTCTGATTTGTTATAAACCTAGTTTAGTGCCTTCTCTGAGCTGGGAGTGGAATATGAGAGGGAGTGTGCCAACTCCGGCTGAAATTGTGTTTGTGCTTTCTGAGGTGAGGCCCGGACTTACAGACACCCTGCCATGGGGACTGTCGCAAAGTCAAGGTGTGTGTGTGTGTGTGTGTGTGTGTGTGTGTGTGTGTGTGTGTGTGTGTGTGTGTGTGTAAGGTCCCAGCTCCTTGCTCCCATCATGCTCACAGAATATTAGACTAGAGATGGAAAATATCTCTCGAATGAGCTAGTGCATCTGTCCAGAGGTGGATTGTCCCTGACTCTGTATAGACTTGTGCTCTTGATAGCCCTATTCTACAGCTAAGTCTCACTAACCCATCCTGGCCATTGGTCTTGAGAGGCCTTTTCAGGCTACCTCCCACCTTTGGGGATCCCTCCCTCCTGTGTCTACCCAGCGCACCCACACCCTCAGCCATTGCCTGTCTGTTACCCTCCTCTCAGGCAGCAGTGCCAGCTCCTAACCTCAGAGACCTGTTGGTGAAGCTCTGACATCTCTTTCCTCCCACTAGACTGGGGAGCCAGGAGGTGGAGTCAAAGTGCAACGGTCCAAGCAAAGAAAGAGAGGGAGGGAATCAAATCTCCTCCTGCTGCCAACCAGGACTGAGGATGGACAGATAGTGCTTTGGATAGTGGTGGACTCCGTGTGTGTGCATGTACACACATGCTATAGCAGGGGTCAGCAACCTTTCAGACGCGGTGTGCCGAGTCTTCATTTAGTCACTCGAATTTAAGGTTTCACGTGCAGTAATACATTTGAACGTTTTTAGAAGGTCTCTGTCTAGTCTATAATATATAACTAAACTATTGCTGTATGTAAAGTAAATAAGGTTTTTAAAATGTTTAAGAAGCTTCATTTAAAATTAAATTAAAATGCAGAGCCCCCCGGACCGGTGGCCAGGACCCGGGCAGTGTGAGTGCCATTGAAAATCAGCTCACGTGCCGTCTTCGGCACACGTGCCATAGGTTGCCTGCCCCGTGCTATAGGGTTGCTGCCCTATATGGGGCCCTCTGTGGCCACTTATGTTGTACACGCATAAGGCTTCCAGCGCTTCCCAACATCTGGACCAGTCACCCCTCTCTCCCATCCGCAGCAATCACCTTCGTGATGGTGACGCTGAATGAGCCAACGGGTGAAGCCTTCCTGTGCTCTGGGATTGCCTGTTATACAATAGTGGAGGGTGTTAGAGGTCGGGACTGAGATGCATTAGCAGAGCTGCATGAGGACTCCAGGACAGGAACAGCAGGGCTGATGCAGGCTGGGGTGCATTGGCAGAGCTGCATGGCCGAAGTTTGCAGTGCACCTGCCCACCTTTTACCTGGCTCTGTTAGTCCCTCACCTTTACAAGCATGAAAACTCATTCCAAGGTGATCAGAAAAGCTACAAATGAGCAACTCGGTACCCATTTAGGGACCGTCCAGCTTCCATTCATCTGACGGCTCCGTCCCGCTGCCATTTGAAGAGGGATATAACATCTAAGGTAGTGATACCTGACCCTGCATCTTTTACTCCCAAAAGCAGCCACGGCGAAGCCAGTAGGGCTACTTGTCTGATGCAGGATGAGCCACTCAGCCTTCGCCTGTGCACCTACGTCATTCATATTAAAAGTCCAGACAGAAATGTCTAATAGATGCCCTAGCTGCTGTGTGTAGTATCATCATTTTATGGAAAAGCCTTTTCAGCAAAATGCATAAAAATAACTAATGGCATTAATATAAACACATATCTCCACTGCTGTTTAAAGCTGTCACTGGGTTAAAAAAAATAGTGGCACTGCATCCCAAATGCATAGTAATTATGTGGCAAGTCTCTTTATTACAGTGTGTCAATCAAGGGGTGAGGGAGCTGCAAATAAAATCACTTGGCTACCCAATGAGATTCCCAGCATGGAGCTCCGAGATCCCGCCTCTGTGCAACATTTCTTACTGTCCATGTGAGTTCCCAGTTGATTGGATCACGAAGTAGCCACAGAGAGAAGAATTGCAAGTTTATTTTTAAGGATGGAAATAGCTCTGTAAAGTTCTGACAAGATTTCTTTCTTTCTTTCTTTCTTTCTTTCTTTCTTTCTTTCTTTCTTTCTTTCTTTCTCAACTTTCAAATAATAGCTCTCTCCCATCCCCTCTGTATATGCAGGACTAGGCTTTGTCAAAAGTAATTTGAGAGGGTGAGTTAATAGGCATGGAAAGAGGAATTAATCACTCCTCATGGCCAAATCCACACATATCACATCCACGCAAGTCGTAATACATCATCAGATTTCAGTACACGGCTGCCCAGTGGCAGGCACAGAAATACATCCTTGATCTTCCCTGCCCTGACTGTCCGGTGCGATCAAGCTGGAATTCTTGCAGTCTTTTGTTTCCTCACCCTGACCTCCCCATCAAATCTGTTTCCATATTTGCATGCAATCTTCTATCTAAGCACTCTATCCCTGCAAGCTGATTTCAATGCCTCGGTGGTGGGTTCATCAGACTGCCTTTGCCTTCCCTGTTTTGAGTCAGTTGCAGTGTGAGACCTGCCTGCTGCTGTAACTCGCTCTGTACAGACCTTTTGGCATATCAGTTTTGTAAACTCACTCTCCGGTGTCTTCAGCCGCCATTGTGGCCCATGCCCCTCTCCCCATGTAACACGCACCCCTCATGGCCCCCATCCCGCAGCACATAAGAAGGTGCATCACTTTACTCATGCAAATAGTCATCATTGACTTCAATAAGACTCCATGCGTGAGGAAAGTCATACACGTGCCTAAGGGGATGGCTTCACTGCAGAGTTTTAGCTCGGGTATTTGGCGCCCAAGTCTGAGCACTCAGGTTAGCCTAGAAATGCAGTACCTGAGTTGATGTGTCCTCCCTGGTGCTGCCCTCCCCCCCCCCGCCCGTGTGTGTCATTAGGATTCTTTGTGCTGCAGTAAGATAAGCAACTCTAGGATTCCTTCCCAGTGAACTGTGTCCTTCTAGGCACACACAGGGAATTGTGGGAAGGCACTGGAGGACTACCAGCCCTCAGGTTATTTAACCGTAGTCCTCGGCACAAAGTGGGCAGGTTCCCATCCTGAGTGAAAAGAGCACCCGAGCTGTAGCCTCTGCCCCCAGCCAGGACAGCTAGCCTGGGTTTATTCCATAGGCACCGAAAAAAAATAGCGGGTGCTTGGCAGCCAAGCTGCCCCTCCTCCCCTCAGCACCTCTCACCTGCCGGTGGCCCTGCTGATCAACTTCTCCTCCTCCCTCCCAGCCCTCCTGCCTGCTGCAATCAGCTGTTCTGCAGTGTGTAGGAGGTGCTGGGGCAAGGGGGAGGAGCGGGGACAGGGCGCGCTTGGGGAAGGGGTTGGAATGGGGCAGGGAAGAGGTGGAGCAGGGGCAGGAAGAGGCGGGGCATGGTGGGAAGGAGTGGAGTGAGGGCGGGGCCTGGGGCAGAGCGGGAGTCAAGTAGCCTCAAGCTGTAGCCTCTGCCCCCCCCCAGGTAAAGAGAAAGTCGGCACCTATGGTTTATTCCACCAGTAAACTCAGGTGAGAAGGTTTTGTGTGTGGATTGGAGGGGGCTAAAGGTAACGGGAGTAAGACCCAGGTCAGAACCCAAGTTAACTCTGCAGTGAAGACATAGCCTAAAGTGTTTGCAGGGCTGGGACCCGTGTCGCTTGGGTAGGCTCTCGATTGAAATGGAGACATCCTTCTTTCCAGCTGATTTCTATCGTGTCCCCCTGGTATGTGTAATCTGGGTGCTGCAGGGTTTGGGGATCATTGTAACGCAAGCAAGCCTTCCGATCTTCAGCCGCCCTGTGCTTTCCGATAGGGGCTTTGTTCCTTTTTCTCGTGCAGAGGTGGGCAAACTACGGCCTGCAGTCCACATCCGGCCCAGGGACCATCCTGCCCAGCTCTTGAGCTTCTGGCTGGGGAGGCTAGCCCCTGGCCCCTCCACTGCTGTCCCCTCGCCCCCGCAACCTCAGCTCACCGCACCGCCGGTGCTCTGGGCAGCAGGGCTGCGAGCTCCTGCCAGGGAGCGTGGTGGCATGGCTGGCTCCGGTTGGGCGGCGTGGCTGCCAGACATGCTGCTCTGAGCGGCATGGTAAGGGGGTGGGGGAGTTGGATAAGGAGCAGGGAGTTCTGGGGGTCAGTCAGGGAGCAGGGGGCAGTTGGATGGCCCAGAGGTTCTGGGGGGGGCTGGTCAGGGGACGGTGAACAGGGGAGTTGGCTAGGTGTGGGAGTCCTGGGGGGGCCTGTCAGGGGGCGGGGGCATGGATAGGCGTTGGTGCAGTCAGGGGACAGGGAGCAGGGAGGGTTGGATAGGGGGCGGTGTCTCGGGGGGGTGGTTAGGGGTCGGGGGTCCTGGGAGAGGGCGGTCAGGGGACAAGGAGCAGGGGCAGTTGGATGGGTCATGAGACCCTGCTTTTCATCACAGGAAACAGAGACCTTTCCTCTGATTAATCTTCTCATTTTGAGCCGGGAGCAGGAGAACGGCTACAAACACCTGAGCCTCACGGACTCAATTTCAGCGAGAATCGCAGAAATTTCTGCAGCTGGCTGAGGGGGGCTTTCATTTCATCTTATGCTGCTACAGCTGCTATCTACACTACAGCTTTGGCAGGGGAAAAGATCCCCTGGAAGATACACATCACACTCATTCTTCAACAGCCTGGCTCCAGCCCTGGCCTACCCAATACACTGACTCTCCTCTTGTGGCAGAGGATAGGCAGGAGAAATAAATTCCTGGCCTCTCAGCAACCTTCCTGCCCTTTATTCACCAAGTAACTCTTTCCCCCTCCCCTGTCTCTTCCCTTCCTTCCCATCTGTCTCCTCCCTGTTATCCCTGACATAGCTTTCCCCCCACACCGGGACACTGGCAGGCAAGAAAGGTTTTTGAATGGAGATTATGGAAATACCTCAGAGCTTTGTTCCTTGAGCAACTTTCTGCAAGACTCCAGTGGTGGTGCCAGAGTAATGCATTTCCTGGAGTTACAAGTTCAAATCCTACCAGCGTCAATGCATCTCGTCCTCCTTCCAAGGTAGAGACACTGAGCTCAGTTTACAATGTGTGAGTCTTTTAGGTACGACCATAAAAATATTCCCAAGGTCATACTTTGTGGGGCCAGGTCAGATCCTAGGGTACTTTGTGCAGAAACCTGTTTCTCTCATCAAACTTCCCTTCCCCCAGGATGTGTGGTGTTTGCTGGTTTCTTGCCCCCCACCCTAACCCCTACCCAGCTGCCCCCAAGGAGGCTGCATTTCAGTGATCTGTCCGGAAGTGGTCAGAAGTCATTTTTGGAATCCTTTGGTTTGAAAGATGCTCTATAACAGGGGTCGGCAACCTTTCAGAAGTGGTGTGCTGAGTTTTCATTTATTCGCTCTAATTTAAGGATTCACGTGCCAGTAATAAATGTTAATGTTTTTAGAAGGTCTCTTTCTATAAGTCTATAATATATAACTAAACTATTGTTGTATGTAAAGTAAATAAGGTTTTTAAAATGTTTAAGAAGCTTCATTTAAATTTAAATTAAAATGCAGAGCCCCCCGGACCGATGACCAGGAGCCGGGCAGTGTGAGTGCCACTGAACATCAGCTCACGTGCTGCCTTCGGCACGCGTGCCACAGGTTGCCTACCCCTGGGCTATATACAGATAAAATCACTAAACTCCTTTATTAAAAGTAACAGAAGGGCTCACTTGCTCCTCCCAAGGACAGGAAAATGTCCTGTGGAAAGCAGGGCTATCTCTCTAGCTCTTCTGTTACAATTTAAAAGTGGTACCTTGGCTATTTAGGTTAATCTCAGATATATTTCACCCCCCCCTAACTCCCATGGATATATCCAGGTTCTAGCACAGGCCCTGTTTCCTGTTTAAGGGTGGCACAGTGGCTGGTTAGGGTCATCTGGGCTGTGTTAAAGTCCTCTGTAAAGCATTTTGTGATTTGTTTTTTTGTGTTAAAGGGATTGAGTTGTAATGCATTCTCCAGGGATACCTGGGTACATATCACCTTGTCAAGGACTTTTCCCTGCAGACTTGTGGGTGTGGTGGCAGCTTGTCTCATTTCATCTTATCGCACTCTTCTTGTAGCGTGACTTTCTTCTGCGGGCATGACATCATTCCCAGGGTGAAATAGACAGAGGTCTGGATTTACAATTCCTAATTTGGGCCCATAATAACTACTGGGAATGTCATGTCCCCAGCCACATGTCACACTACTGGATGGACATGGTGAGCTGCTACCAGGCCCAGAGGTCAGCAATGAAAGGCCTGTAGTGGAACGAAGCGATCCTGGATATCATCTGTCAGACCACAGGTATTGCTAAGGTGCCTTTCTCTGTGATAGCTCAGCTTCTGTCCTGTTTCTGCTAGATCATAGATTCTGCTTCCTATAATGAGGGCACCTGCACCATGGTAACTTCTGAGCACTTGTCAAGACTGCTGGCTAGACCTGTAACTCAGTGCTCTGGTCTCTCATTCTGGGGATCTTGTAGGTAACAATTATCTTACAGAATTGCTTCTCACCCGGCCTACCTGCACCAGCTCGTTTAGCTCCTGGGTCAGAGTCTAGGTGTGGCATCTTGTATTTTATGCAATGCCTCCCAAACAGACTCTGTTTTCATAACCTCCTCCCTAATAAGCAAATCCCAGCTACAGCCAAAAGGAGGTTGACACCCACCACAGCCCTGCAGATACCAACTAGCAGTGAATCACATATCACAACTTCCTCCTACCTCCTCCACATACCAAGTGGCTCTGAAGGACACTTCAGGGACCAGCCCACCCACCGCCTCCAAGCAGGAAGTACTTGTCATGGTAATTGCTGCTGGACAATATAATTCAAACATTTGATAGTAAATGCTTTATGGAAAAAGTTGTCTGAGTCACCAGTGCCTTAATCAGAATGGAAACAGTCCAGCTCTCCCAGTGACTATGCTGTTTCTTGAACAGCAGCCCCAACGTCAGGATCACCAGCTGACATTTTCCTGCTGTCTCGTTCCTGTGTTAACTGGACACTGTCCAGGCACTTGCCAACGCCCTCCAGGCAGGACTCTGGTTTGGGCATTGATGTCATCATGGGCAACAGCATGAAATCATTCTGCTCATGTGGCAATGTCTGCCTCGCTAAGCCCACGCCAGAGGAGCAGGTCTCCCGATTGGGTAGGAGATGGGAGTTCTGGTTGCAATGGAAGGCTTGGTTTGGAGTGTCCCTAAAGGGTGAGCTTTCAAAGGTTCCATGTTTGGGTTTTATGGGCACCTCCTGACTCTACAAAATTGGGCTGGGAATCTCGTGAGTGGGAGATCTCAGGAGGTTCCTTGCTGGAAAGACTGAGCAAACAAGCCTTTCTCATCATCATTTCTGCTTCCAGCTGGAGGGCTGGAAACTAGAAATGAATAAAACTGGGTCAACCCCTGAGAGAATGAGGCATGGTTTGAATCAGGGCTCCCACTTGGCACAGCCTTCTGGACCAGTGAGCAAGGGCTCCTGAGAGTAGGAGTTCAATGGAGAGAGGTGCTTTTCCTCTCCTCTACCATCGATTGCTTTTCTGTTTGAAATCCCACCATCTTTAGCTCCATCTGCCTGATGTTCTCCAGAAAGTGCCAGTAGAGGGAGCCTGCTTTCTTGCTACCTACATTGGAATGGTGCCTATGAGGCATTGACAGGGCTCCTGGCCCAAGGCAGAGTGCCAGTGCTCACCAGTGCCAGTGTGCTAGAGGCTAGTGCCTGTAATGCACACAAGGGCCTCAGACGCATTAAACCCCTCTCTCTTTTTTTAATCTTTACCGATTACCTCTAATGACACAGTGTAACTCAATCCTGACCTGAAGCAGCACCTGTTGCTCTAGTCCAAGCAGCTCTGCCAGTGTATCTCAGTCCTGGCCTGCAACACCCCGTGCTATTCCCCTGATGGGGCCCCCCCACAGCTTTATCAATGCACTGTAATCCTGTTTACAGCCGCCCTTGCTATTTCAGTACCGTGTGTGTGTGTGTGTGTGTGTGTGTGTGTCTAACAGAAATCCCCAGTCATACAAAACTGGGCCAAATTACCTTTGTGGTTTTTCTGCTGTAACAATTATCTGCTAAGAATGAAGCCAAACTCTTCTCACTTGTGTGTGGGGATGGAAAGAAGGGGATAAGCAACATTCTGAGTACGAATGGTGGAAGCTAGCAGTGATGAGGGACTGAAGCCTTTAGGGACACACTTAGCACAAGCCTCATTTCTGTAGTGTCTTGGTGCCTAGGCCAGAGATGGAGCACTAGAAATGCCTGCAACAGACAGGCTGAACCTATATCCAAGGCTGTTCTCGGTAGCTGCAGTGCCAGAGCATTAGCCCAATCTTCTGCCCTTAGCTCTGAGGTAAAGAAGGTGCTTTGGTTTAAAAGGCCCATGCAGAGCCCAGAATCTTTCCTTCTCACAGATCATTTCCTTCGGGTTTGAAAAATGAAAGGGATCCGTGTTTCTGTTGGAAAATGTGACCCTGCTTCTGCTCCTCTGAAGAGGCAAAGAGAGGCAGATTCCTCCTACCCATCCATCCTGGAGTGACTCAGTGAGGAGAGGGAAACTTCCAGCTCTGTGGGCCTCATTCTCTGTACACTCACACCAAATCCACACAGTGACTTCAGAGGAGTTACTCCCATGTAAACAGGTTGCGAAAGTGAAATCTGGCCCTGAGTCAGTCATCTGGAGGTGCTCCTTGTAACTCGGTGGGCGTCTCTCCTTTGTCTGGCTTGTATCTTTTCTCTCTCATGCCTTTCCTTTGTGTCTCCTGTCTTCCTCCTCCTCCTCCCTCCATCCTCCCCTTTCCACATAACTGATTAAACTGACCTGAACATTCATACTGTAAACCTCAATTAACATCAGTATTTTGGTATATGACCCCCCTCCCCCCGCATCGTGCTCCCCCACCCTCTGTAGGTCATTAAACTACCTTCTGATGGGGTAATTTTCTCCTTTGCTTTGTGATCCAATGGGATATGCCACCTCTAACATCTGTAGCAGCTCAGAGGATGAATACCTAATGAGGACTAGAAGCTGGTCCTGTGCTAGAGAACAAACACTATGGACAGATGGTCGATCATTACCCATTTTTATTAATTACTGCCTCTACAGTCTTTGATTTGGTCCGTATGGGAGGCTCTCCTCATCCAAGCAGCAGTTTCAGATATTCGGTGGGGGAGAAATCCTTCTCTTAATTAAGCTGAATGTCCTATTCCTTCTAGTCTGCTTTGAGGCCTAAAGATTGTTTTCTTCAAATTAACTTTTCAGAAGAAAAAGTGAAAAAAAAATATTTTATCCAGCAGTCGTCCAAGTAGACAGCCTTTCTACTCCTTCTTTCCATTTAATTGTAACTTCCGGAAGATCTGCCCAAATAAATCTTCAGGATTGATGTTTTAGTTTCTGCTTTAAATGACAGTTGGTTGGGCAGGAAGCTATCCCTTGGAGGGAATGCTAGGCCATCGGGACTTATTGGGACAAATTGGATTTCAATGGAGCTGTGACAATTTGTGCCACCTACAGATCTTCCCCCTTGTTTTTCCGAAAACCGAGATGGGCCAGGACCAAACCCCTGGGTCCAAACGTCTCTGACGTTGAGGACATTTGGATCCTGAACGAACCTTTGTGCCCATCTCTATTGCACATGCATGAACGCTTCCAAGGCTGAGGCCAGGAGAGCTTGGAGAAGCCAGATAGAGGATTTGAGAGAACTCCCTCCTAGCGTGGAACAAATAAAATGTAAGTACTTTGCCACGTTTGTGGTAGAGCTGAACCATTTTCATTCACCACCTCCCAACATTCCAATTACTGCACGTAGTTCAGTGCAAGTGCAATAGCAGGGCATGATCATCTCCCACTTGGTTCAGACCAGTTCTGAGTCATTACATTTCCCTTTTGATTTTTGTTGGAGGGACATTTTTTTCCCCCCTCAGCGTCACTTCCCTGCTCATCTCCATCTCACACAAGCCAGGAAATGTATTTTCGATGTATTAATTAAAATGTCTTTGCAGCAGAACATCTGCACTGAGAGCGATAGATCACCGAGGTGCGTGCGTGTTGTGGGCTTCCAGATAACTCATTGCTTTGCATAATTTATTCTTGCCAACACAGCAATAATTTTCATAGCCTGTGATCCTCAAGTATGTGATTATAAATCAGAGGTCTGACTCCATGTGACCTAAATGCTGGATTATAGAAAGATAATTCATTTAGCAACGCAGGAAATCTGAATCTCGCTCACCTCTAGTCGAGTGGGTTAGGAGGTCTGACATCAGGTGTTTTGTTTTGTTAAATCCCATTTTGTGTGAGCAATGGGTCTTTTCAGGTATCTGTGACTGGCATGCACTTAGTGGGTAGATGCTTTCTGCCAATGATCATATTCAACTCCCTTATTGTATGGCTTGTAGCTGGCTAGTTTGAAAGATAAATAGGACATGAGATACAGAATTTCCAGTCAATAAAAGGAAACCTTAGAGGCTTTTTATATCTTGCTTCTGTCATACTTTGTTGGTGCTGTAGCTGCAGACCATTTGACAGCTGATCATAAACCTTTTGTTTCTTCCTCTGAGAGAATTAAATTAAGAATATTTCATTTGATTCCAAAGAGATTTCCCTCCATGATCAGCGAAGTAGATCCTTTATTGGCAGCTACGCCAAAATTGGAGGTCTCTCAGCCTATGTATTAAAATTGATTCTGTTACCTCTCCCCTTCCTCTTTTCCTCACCATGAGCCAATTACATACTCTCCATCTGGCCTGATTATGTACCTTAATGTACCTCAATTGCCTTCAGTGGAATTACTCCTGACTTGACACTGCTGAGAGTGGAGAATCAGGCCCATAGTTCTGTAAGAGAATTGCCGTGCTACTGAAGGTTCTTAGACTAGCATCGCTGGAAACTGAAGCCTTCGATTTATCACCAGAGCAGGTACACAAGCGTTCCCCATAATGCCCTGCTAACTTGGGGAACACTTGTGTAACTTGTCTCAAACCTTACCCAGAGGAACTACCACTAAAGGTGAGAGTAACTGCCTCTATGGGGCAGTCAGTCGTTGGTTTCTCTACTAGATAATAAAACTGGGATCCATAACCTGATAGGATTTCTTTTGCAAGATCTGACACCAGCCATGCCCAAGATGGAAAGATGCTGTATTCTTTGCTGGGTGGGTTTGAAATGTGTCCCACTTCCTCCTTCAGGCAGAGGGGATACCCCCATAAGGGCACTGGGTCTGAGTGAGATAATGAGATGGAACGTGCCCGTCTGGCAGTGTGACCTGGTTGCCTCTCTGGCGCCCCTTTTGTGGCCCTTCAGGGCATGACTCATCCAGCTGTGGGTCTCTGCCGATAGGTCGCTGTCTCTGTGAGATCTGAGGCAGTAGTGCTTTTGCCTTCCAGCCAAGGCACAGTTCGGTCCTACCCCTTCCAGGTAACAGAGTCATCTGACGAACCCTCGGTGGGATCCTGCCTTTCTATCCAGGGCTTGTCTCCAAACAGTCCATGCATCCCCCAGGATCTGGTCGTTCCTTCTAGCAGGGGTTCATCCTGCCGGCAAGCTAGCTCAGCCTCTGGGCTGCAATCAAGCTTCCCTCCCATCAAGAGAAGCCGAGCTCTCCTCTCCTCCCTGATCAGGCCTGGGCTAGTTCTCCTCCTTTTAACTCCCCTCTCCATGCCTGACCTTTGCTGCAGGTTAGTGGGGCAGGACCAACTGGGTCCATGTCCTATCATTAACCCTCTCGTTACCAGTGTGGGACCTATCTGCCCACCATAGGCAGTCTCCGGCATGAACCACTTGTCCTTTTCTTTCAGACTGCAAGTGTTCCAGATATTTCTTTGGTGGCTTGCTCCCAGCCAATAGGCTGAGATGCTTCTAGTTAGGACACAGGTGTGTCTTAAAGGTGGTTGCTGCCGGTGATTTGATGAAATAAATAAGTTGTGGCACAGAGAAAGGGGTGTGGATTCCCAGGAGGCTAATAACTATGACAACTTTGTCTAGGTTAGACCGTACTTAAAGAGCACAGACTGTGAATTAACAAGAGTCTGTTCTTGGCTTGAAGATCAATTTTACTGGTTTGGCTGGAGGCACCACCAATTATCACTCTGGCTCCAGCTATTTATGGTCACTGAGGTTTAAAAGATAAATTTGGCTGTATGGGGATCCTTCCTTAACCCACATCTCACAAAGTTTACCTAATGCTTACAGTCCTATAAATACCTTGGACAGATAGATTAGGCAATACAAATCAGTGCTTCTCAATGTCCCATGGTATTGTCACTTCTGCCTATACTGCACTTGGCCTGCTAGTGGGACTCCCAATTATGTCAATAGGAATAGGAATGCAGATCCGGGGTAGAAAACAACCATTTTATAGCATGATAGTTCTATTACCCTGCCGAAGATTCTTGTCCCGTTATCCCCCTGGAAGTGGAAGACCACAGTAAAATGGGTTTCGTCATCTTCATCAACAATCCTGAGTCTTAGTTACCAAGAGTAATGGTTTCTGAGTGATTTCTCTCTTCCCTTTTTTCTCTTCCCACAGCTTTCCCTGCATGCCTGTCCTCATTTGGGCAGGTAAATCAGATTTTGGAATTGAGGATACAGAATTCCTCCAATCCCCCCCATGATCTGAGCAATATTCTGCAAAGGTCTGATTGCAATGGTAGATGAAGGCTTCTCCAATGCTAATAGTGACTGATTTACCGATCTAAGCAGAGAAGCTGTTGTTTTTGTTTGGTTGGTTTGTTGCTCTTGCTGGTTTGCTTTGGTTATATAGTATTAGATGAACTCAGCAGATGTAGCCAATTTTCTCTACAACACCGAATTAGTCTGTGTCAACTCTTTTTTATTGGAATTAGCTGGATGTGTTTGCTCTCGACAGTGGCACGTTCCACCGCATTGTACTGCAAAGTTTTGAACACCGCCGTGTCCATGAAAAGAAAATGACCAATGCGACGCACTCAGAGGCCTAGTGCTTTGTTTTTGTGTCGGTGTTACTCCTGGGACTTTTATTTAAAAGCCGCAGTCAGATGGGTTTAAATACAATTGAAAAGATTAATGTTCTGGAGGTTTCCACTCCAAGGTGCTTGGGGGGAAAAATGGCCTGTCTAGTGGATAAAGGTCAATCCAGATTTCCTACTAACCCTGCTGGGTGTACTAATGATTAGACTATTTCTCTAGTCAATGTTAAAATAAGAGCTGGGCCTGAACCAAATCCCTTAATGTGAAGCTTGGGGTGTTGGAAGTCTGGATTCCTATCTGAATTTCTGGCCCGGGCCCATCTCCAGTTATGATCTGTACTCTGCTCATGTTGTTTACTACTGTCGCAGTCTCCTGCTTTGCAGACTCAAAGGGCCTGATTTTTCCAAACATCAGAGCACCATAAATCCAAGGTTGTGGGCAAAAGTCTGCTTGCAATTGCACGCCCAATTTGTGTGCAAATTTCCAGCACTGTGTGCACAAATGGACATTAGATGTCCAGTTGGCCATTTACAAACACAAATATCCAACTTGCATGCACAATTGTGGTAATCAGTCATGAAAATTGAGTGTGTCATTGCATGTGCATTTTTCCATGTGGCTCTTAGCTTTCAGATGCTTTGAAAATCAAGTCTAAAGACCCCACTGGGGCTTATCTTCCAGGAGTTGGCATCTCTGGCGTGTTTTATTAGCTGTATAGTTACATGGCCTTAGTTGGTATTGTGCTACTTTATTTTGTATGGAGACAAACCCAGAGACAGTTTAATTCACGAACACTCACTCAAAGGTGTCCTTTCATTTACTGCTTTTATAATCAGCAATCTATAAATGCTCAGTGCACCCAAGGGGATTGCTAGGTCTGAAGAGTTTGCATATCTAGTGGAATAACTGTTCCTATTGCCAATGTGCATCAGCTGGCTTGTTTTCTCCCCTATCTCAAAGAAATACCATTTTTGCTGGGGGGATTTTCTTTGTCCTTTCACTCTCCCCGCAGCTGTTGACAGGCATTTCACGTATTTATTGAACTGAGTATAATCATAATTCTTGGGGAGGTGTTGCTTTGAACCCAGAGTTGGGAAGCAACTCCTTAATTCTAAACCCAGCTCTTACACGATTCCCTCTGTGGCTTTGTGCAAATCATTTAAACATTCCATGCCTCCATTTTTCCCTTCTGTGAATGGGGCTAATAATGCGTACAGGAGTACTGATTTACAGATTGTTGAGGATTCATCAGTTAGTGTTTAGAAAGGCCTTTTGAAGATGAAAAATACTATATAGGTGCAAAGTAATTCTATTCTTATTCTACATTGTGTTTATATAGCCCCTTTCTTCCAAGGATCTCTAAGCATTTTACTAACATGAATTCATGCAGGTACATATCATTATTCTAGCATACTATATATGACTAAAGTGAGCCCAGAAAGTTGTAATTTACCTATGGTCATACAATGAGGGTAGCCAAGCGTGGAGCCCAGGAGTCCTGAGTTAAGAACCTAGCAGTTCTAGTAACTCAGCATCCTTGGAATAGTCACCTGTGGCAGGGTGGGCTAGGTCCAGAGGCCCTCTGCTGGAGGCCTCATGGCCCTGCAACACCCTGTCCCAGAATAGAGCAGCGAGGAGTCCTTCAGACAGCCTAGAGTGGCTGTAGAGGAGCGGCCAATCAGAGGAGCTGATGGAGTAGCCAATCCGGGGCCAGAAGGGCCCTATATAAGACAAGCAGCAGAGCAGAGAAGTGAAGACTGGCTGGCTGGGCGGGCAACAGTACCATGGACAGCTCACTGCAGACAGGACTTAAGCCCAGGGAAGGCTGCTGAAGACCAGGTGCCTGGCGGGCGGGAAGAGCAGCAGAACCAGCGGAGGTCAGTGCAGGCAGGCAGAAGCCCAGGGGGACTGAGCATAGAATCTGGGCAGGCCAGCGAGGGAACCAAGATGGGCCCTGCTGGTCTGGTTGATGACTGAACCCAGGGAGGCCTGCTAAAACACTGCCAGCTGCAGGTAGTGAGATGGGCCCTGGCTGGGTAGTTGAAGAAGGCAGTGCCTCTGGGAGCAGCCTTAGAGCTACAGTCCCATACCAGGGATGAGATAAGAACTTGGACTGTATACCCCAGAAGGGGGGACAGTGTATTTGGCTCGGCCAGGGGGCTGAGTCGTGGAAGACCTGCCAAGAGAACCATCAGCTGGGGGTGAGGAGGGGGTTGTGAGAGGTGGGTGCCACCCTGGTATAAAAACTAAAACCAAAATCAAGCTCATACTCAACCAACCAAAGAGAGCTACCCATGAGAGGTGGATGCTGCCCCAAAAAACAGTGTGATTGCAGGTGTATTGCCCAGAGAAAAGGGGGTGCTCATGAGGGGTGGGTGCTGGCCCTGTTACATCACCCCAGAGAAGCAGTGCTAGAAGCCCCTTTGCTTGGGGCTTTTAACCCTAGACTGGTCTAGATACTAGAAAATGTGTCACAAGGAACAATCCTGCAGGGGCAGGGAGAGGGAGCCGATGACCTAGCAGATCTTGTCCAGCTTCTGCAAGGCTGTGCCAACAGCATCAACTCAGGTCTGTGGCAGGTTTGTAGATTTGGGCTGATGGTTTGCATGTAGCTGCTCTGATTTGGGGTGGACTCAGTGGGAATGGGTTCAGAGGGACTAGTTCACAGACCTATTGGTAAAGGCAAAGTGTGGGATGCTTTTAAGCAAAAAAAAAGCCAAATGTATTTTAAAAAAATACTAAACCACCCATATCTGGTATTTATTTTCTTGACCCTACCTGAAGATAATGAAAGTTCTAGGGACTAAGAAAGGAAGGGACCTAGGATAGATGCTGATAAGGATTTTGGTGGGCTTGCTCAGTCAGGTGATAAAGAGGGCAGATCTATTGTCCAACTTCCAATCCATGTAGCAGTATTAATGTTGCCCTCTTCCACATGGAAAGGGGACAGGGCATAGCAGAAGCGAGATGATGATGTTTCAGAATATAGGAGCCAAATGACAATCTCATTGCAAACCTCTGCAATCACCAGGTTAAAAGGGACTGCAAAGGTCATCTACCAAGATGCAGGGTTTGTTATGTCTAAACCATCCAAGACATCCAGCCTTTTGTTGAAAACCTCCAGTGAAGCCGCTTCCACAACCTCCCTATCATGTATTGCCCTAGCAGCCTGCAATGACCTCCGGACTGCCCCACCACTACTGCCAGCTGGATCCAACCTAACACAGCCCAGCTCCTGCCTAGATCCATTCCAACACCTGCCATAACCCCCACTCCACCCCAGCCTACCACACTGCTATACCTGCCATCCACAGTTCCTTGCTCACAGTTCTCCCCACAACCTGCGTGGGGCCAGTGTCTCTGCTATTCCCCTCCCTCCGGCTCCCCCGCCAGTGTTTTAAGCCTTTACGATGGTAACAAGTCTCTTGTTGTATGCCTTTGACAGTGTTTGCCAATTGCCAATGTCAAAAGCTCCTCTGCTATACAAGAAGCATTAACACGTTAACTAATTCCATTCTTTCCTTTAATTCAGCTGTTAAAATGCATCTTCAGCACTGGGTGGTATTTCTGAGCTTTATAGAGTCTCCCGTTAGCATGGATAGGGTGAGATGATTCTGTCTAACCTTGCCAACAGGCATTCCATTCCGTAACCGTGATTATACTGACGCTGCCACAGGTTGGAATTCAAGGTTGTGTAGAGCTCCCTAAAGAAGAGCTGGGTAACTGAGCCAGGGGAGAAAAAGGAAACCCCGGAACATTCCCGTTAGATGATGGTGGGTACTGCCTCCTACTGGGACCTCCCTTATGTGGTAACGCTCGTTTTGTCACACCTCTCAAGCATCCACACTTCTACCTTCATCTCACTCCAGTTTCCCAGGGCTAGGCGATCCATCCAGCTGCAGCTTTGGGATGGTGATAGGGTCTCCCATGCTGGTTGCTGCATCAGTCAGGAAAGCCATAGCATTGCTGACTGGCAAATGCCAGGAGGAGGGGGAGGAACTGGGACCTGCATATGGAGAAGGCAATTTTCAAACTCAGGTTCCTGAACTGGACATTCAAATGCTACCTTAGTATGTTCAGATGCTTATCTAGGCATAAGCAAGAGGTGTTTTCCACCAAGGTGTCCATTTTAGCACGGGAATGCAGGATTTGGCTGTCCTGTGAAGGTGTCCAAGTTTGAAAGTTGGGCCGACACCCAACTGCCATTCTTCTACAAATGATTTCTTGAGAATGTGTTCAATTTTGGACTGCACACGTTAGCTAGAACAGTTACCTTCATAGGTAGCCCATGCATTCAGGTCATTCAAGTCCAGGGAGGAGATAAAAGTGGTCTTGTCAGAAACTACTGATGCAGATTTGGGGCCAGTTAGCATTGGTTGGGCCTTATGAATAGAATTGCTCAGAAAATGGGGGGTGGGGAGGAGGGAAGGAGACAGATAATTATTTAGCGTGCTCTCTCTCTCTCACTATGATGCTTTTAGTAAAGCAGATATTCTCCAAACAATCATCTCTGGAAAACGCCAGCCATTCTGGTACACTGAGCATGCATACTTCCTTCTAGGACTGCCTGAATTCCATTCTACCAACCAGGTTAACATGACAGACAACAAATACTCAGGAGGTTAGGATCCATCCCTCACTGTCAGAACAACACTTGTCCTCCAGCCGTATCCTTGGAGGTGACATTTAAGGCCGACGTTGACTGTTCACAAATAATCTTTCCATTTCACATTAGACTTTTATGAAAATACACAGAGAAGCCAAGACAAGGTGGTGAAACTGCAGAGAAGAGCTTGAATTTGCATTGCAGAATGTCCCCAAAGGAGCCAGTTGCTAGTATCAGATTGTCTTGATCTATCATAGTCTATTCTGTAGTGCCTATCATGTACTGTATGCAAACTGTCTTCCTTGTAACAACTAGCCGCGAGCGGATATTCTTACCTAGTATATGCTAGTGTAATTGTGTGGGTGGGAGGAGGGAGAGTGCATGTTTCAGGGGGATTTGAGGGTTGTGGCAGTGTTGGGTACAGCTCTGCAAGCAGGAATGTGTGGGAGGCCATATGGAGGTTGTGTCACTGGAGAAAGGATTTATAGGGCTGTGGAGGAGTAGTCCATGTTTATGTCTCAGTTTGAGGCTGCTTGGGGGACAAGACTTTAGGGGCAGGTGGGTGTTGGTGGGAAATGTGATGCTATGTTGGAGGTCAGCTCCATGGAACAGGGTACCAGGTGTAGGTGTGGGTTTATTTAGAACTGGATAGAGGAAGAAAGAAGGGTCTACGTGAGATTGAGCATACGGATTGGAAAGTGTGTATGTGAAAGGGGGTCAGCACATACCTTAGGCCCTGTCTCCTGACAAGGCAGTGATCACCAATTGATTGCATTTATCCTTAAGCTGTGACCATTAGCTAAAGGAACCTGAAGCGAAATTGGTTTTTTCCTGGTTTTGTAGCCATGACTGCAATCGGAAGGCAGCTATTAGGACTAATAAGAAACTTGGTTACAGTATTCACTCAAGGCCTGAGTTCTAATCCCAGCTGAGCTACTGATTCATTCTTTGGCCTCAGGCAAGTCATGGGACCTCCTTGTGCTTTAGCCAACCCAGCTGAAAAATTGGGTAGAGAGCAGGAAATTGACTGCAAACCAGATGCTGCGTCTGAGCCAAACGTCTTGGATAAATAGATGGCCAAGCCAACTTTCCTGGGAAGTTATAGGGTAATTCCTCCTAGTTAAAAAACAAATCATTATTACTATAACATGCCCAAGCCAACTCCATGAAGAGAGCCTTATCTCACAGCATGACTCCGGCTTCCACTGCATAATTTCGGTGCAATCTCTTTCTACACAATATTGCGCAATATTACACTGCATTAGTGAGGGTGGGGGGGGGTGTAACTGTTCAGTATCTTTCTATGCAATACTTCACTGTCCTACTGGCTATTATTCTAACTGCACAAAGGCCCATTGAAATTCATGGTGTAAGTCACCCATTTGTTTCCTTTGAGCTTTGCAGGATTGTTCTATGCATATCATTTTTACTATGCAAAGTGAGGGTAATGGCTTTACCTGCTTTCTTTTAAAGCCCTGAGAGCCCCGTAGGCTGTGTTTTGATTATTTGTTCTAAGGTTTGGGAAGGGGTGAATCTGAGCTCCTAAGAAATTTATGACTTGATGCTGTGTAAATAAAAAATCGCTTTCCACGTGCATTTCCATAATAAAAAATGTGATTCTTGTCTGGCAGGCTTCCAGCCAGGTTTCTGCTTGCTACAATGGGTGACAACTGAGAAAGCAAAGGGACTTTATTATGGAAGACAGTCTGGGTTTTATGGTGAAAGCATAGGACAGGGGATTCCATCTGTGACACTGGCTTGCTGCACGGCATCTAGGCCTAAATTTTCAAAAGTGGCCCCTGCATTTGGGAGCCTCAATGTTTGTGTCCCCAAAGTGAGACCCCTAGAGTCTAATTTGCTGAGGTAGCGTTTAGAACCCCACCTGAGGACAAGTTATAGGTCCTCAACAGCATGTCCTCAGCACCTCATACAAACAGGTCCTAGGTGTCTCAGACCAGGCACCCAAAATCAGTGGCCACTTTTGAAAATGTAGGCCTTAATCTCGCCATGCCTCAGTTTCTCCAGCTGTCAAATGGGGAGCTGATATTGTTCCTGTTTCCTGATTGGCTGATTTGCAGTCCATAACAAACCAGCCTGGTAACTTGTGAACATTGCATCCAAATAGACCATTTGAAATTTGTGCCATGATGATTAGCTACAGAACACATTTTGAATTGTATATTTGCTTGTAACATTCACAGTTTGAGAGGTCTTGCAAACCACAATTATTCACTGAAGGAATTTGTGAATAATTCTGAGCAACAAATACATTTGAGAACTTTGCATTCTCTTCACAGACAATTTTCAAACAGGAAAAAGGGCAAAATTCATTGATTAAATTATTCACTGTGAATTGTTCACTCAGCTACTTGTTCGATGGTCCTCAGGTGGAAGGTGCTATGCCATCTCTGTAATATTAACATGTTGTTTAGGCCCATAATGTAATGCATTATGTGACTCTCATGTGCCCTGGACTCAGAATCTTTTTAAATTCATCATTCTGTCACTCAAACTTTAGAAAAACCCACGACTTGAAACTGTGGTTCTGGTAGTAAATGATCATAGATCTATGGCTGCCATTGTAGAGTGGTAGTGGGTTTATCTGCTAACAAACTCCCATCTTCGGGCCTCATAAAATGTCCCCTGAAACCAATGGAAGCCGTAGCACTGAAATCAATGGGTATGGGATAAAATTCACCCCTAGAACCATGCTGACATTGAGGGTGACATAACAGACAATCCTGTTGCCAAAATCTGAAGTAAGGCAACAGTGCCACATTGGCTTGGGCTAGGTAAGAATATGGGTATGGCAGGGAGATGGCAATCAACACCTTCCAAGCTGAACAAACCCAAATAGAGCCTGTGACATTTTATTTCCACACTTCAAAGAGTGTGTTGCAAACAATGGAAGAGAGGGGGATGGGCTAGCTCAGGGCACTGGTAAGAGTCTTCCACCTCTAGAGCCTGGGTTGGTAGATAGGGACAGTTTTTACCATCATCTGGTTGCTCAGTGCCCTAGGTGCAATAAGTTTAGTGGTCTCAATCCAGTTTCTAGTGAAACCAGTGTCCATACACCTGGAGACTGTAGTGCTTCAGAGTAGACACCACCTCACCCACTGGGAGCGGTTCTTCCATCTCTGTAGTATCCCAAGAGGCGGAAGTTAGGTCAATGGAAGAATTCTTCTTTCGACCTAGCACTGACTACAGTGGGGGCTAGGTCGGCATAGATCCGTCTCCGGGGTGTGGCTTTTTCACACCCCAGAGAGATGTAGCTATGCCAATGTAAGCTCCCCGTGTAGACCAGCCCTAAACCACTACTGCAATTGGTGCCAACTTCCACTCTTGCTGGCAGTCTCAGGATGTGTCTACACCACAGCAGCACAGCTGTACCACTGCATAGACATGTATTACAATGATGAAAGGGGTTCGTCTGAGATGAACTAAATCCACCTCTCTGAGAGGTGGTAACTAGATCGAAAGAAGAATTCTTCTGGTGACCTAGTGCTGTTCACACTGGGTCTTAGGTTGGCTTAACTACGTTTCTCAGGGGTGTGGATTTTTTCACACCCCTTAGTGACACAGCTAGGTCGGCGTAAGTTTGAGGTGTAGACCAGGCCTCTGCTATCAGACCAAGAGAATGGGCCTAGGGCTAGTGTACACTGAAAACTTATATCCGCAGAGCTACATCTCTCATGGGATGTGAAAAAGCCACACACCCTGAGAGACACAACAATGCCGGCCTAACCCCTGGTATATACAGTGCAAGGTTGATGGATGAATTCTTCCATTGACCTAACTACTGCCTCTCAGGAAGGTGGATGAACTACAGGAGATCCACTCCAATGGCTGTAATGAGTGTCTACAATGCTGCAGCTGTTTCACTGTACAGTTTTAAGTGTAGCTATATCCATAGAGACTGAATCATCCTCTAACCAGCCTTCCAGGTCATGGTTGGGCACATTGGCAGGCCAGTGTGCTAAAGCATGCCCTGTCTTTGCCCATGGTGTGCTTAAACAGAGACGCTCAGTTGCCACACCTGGCCTCTTTCACTGGTACCAGACTGACTTTTAAAAATTTTTGAAGACACAATAGACAATAAAATCAAAACCCATTAAAATCTATACAAATGCATCCAGGCTGCCAAGTTTCCAGCAGATGTGATTTGCCCTGGGTGCGATATTAGAATGCTGAAAAAACGGAGTAATGATGTGCGGAAATATTTATCCTCACAAAGACTGAGCATCTTAAAATATAGTTTTTGTGAAGACATGGTAACTCTTTTCCCCAACAGAAATAGCTTGGCTCTGTAAGGCTCTAGTCCACTCAGAAGACTAAAAGCCTGTAAAATGTCATCTTTTGTTTTCCAATTAAGCTGATGATTTTAAGATGGAGCCTAAATCTCTCTCTCTCTCACACTCACTCACTCTCTCTCTCTCTCTCTCTCTCTCACACACACACACACACACACACACACACACACACACAGAGCCAGCATCTAACGTTGAAAAAAACTCATCTTTCTGATGTTGCATAACTCCCCTCCTCCTTGAAGAGTGCACCTTGACCCTTTCATTCTGTAACAGCACCTCTGCTGGCAGAAGAGAATTGGCTTCAGAACATGGACTCACTCACTCTTTCCACTGAAAGAAAAGTGTTTCTATTCCCAGTTTTTCTCAGAAGGAAGTGACTGGTGGAGATTCGAGATGCAAAGCCAGATCTTCAGCTGGCGTAAATAGACACTGCTCCATCAGTGTCCATCATTGGAGCTCTGTCAATTTACAAGAGCTGAGGATCTAGCCCACTGTATTGTTGTTTGCTCTAGAGCTGGTGTAGACTATTATGTCACAAGCAGCGTTTTCCATTTTTTATTTAAAGCACATTGTCAAGATAGTTTCTTATTTGTACACACACACAATCAGTAGTTTTATGCATTAGCCTCTTGAAACTAAAATCTGCATCAAGGCCAATTTGACTTTCCTCTGCTGGGACCATATAATGGTTTGCTATGGGACCCACCAGTGCTGCCTTTTGACATTTATTATTTTAAATTACTTGAAGCATTTGCTTCGGGGGGGGGAAACTCTTCTGTAATGGAGTGTGAGGTTCACCCAACTTGAAGGTACACCGCTATTCTGCTGATTTACAGGGGTAGCCAGACTAGGTTCGTTCCAGGTTGAGAGCATAAGAGATTGAATGCTGCAGACAAAAATATAAGGAATACAAATGTCCCCTTTTTAGTCTTGTCTATGTCAACTTTTAACCATTTTAATTTTTCTTTGAGAACAGAGGTTGTTTTATTATTATGGTAGCACCTTGATCCCAACCAATCTGGATCAGGGGCTGGGAAGAGCACGGTGCTACGTGCAGCATAAACACAGGGTAATAGACCGTCTCTGCCCTGAAGAGCTTACAGTCTAAACAGACAAGACAAACAAAGGATGGGAAAAGAAACAGAAGCACAGAGTGGTGCCCAAGGTCGCACTACAGATCAATTTCATTATTCTACCCAATTTATTATCCAAAACCCACTTTGCACAGGTAAGTGGGCCACTGACTAGCCACTGGTCTATCATGTACATCTTTTGCCAATTACTTTATCCAGTCTCACGTGGACCAATTGATGTGCAGAGGCCAGCATGAGAGCTGTGACAAATAGCTCTCTCATCGCTACTCCACCTCCACATAATCGGGTGAAACAGCGAATGTTTTATTAATCACCGTCTATTGGTTATTGCTTGCTAAATTGGGTTAGGACTTTTTAGAACCTGCTGTGTCAACAGTGTGTCTATTCTGCTGTTAAGGGGAAACTGTCAATCCAGCTTTTTCTGACCCCTGATATCTTCATTGTACCATCTCTTTCCTCCCCTCTGCAAGTGTAAATAGATCAGCCATCTGAACCAGACCGTATCTTTTACTTCTTCCTGTCTTTAATAATATTATCAATGTCTGATTTAGATCTTACTAAATATAGGGCTAGATGCTACACAGTAGTCAGTTCCTGTTGGATTAATGCATTTGGAGCAGCTTATTCAGAAGTCCCTATTTCTTTTTCTTTCTTCATTTATCTCAGTTTGTCACTACGTTCTACCAACAGGCCCTGTTCTGTGCACCTGCCACCCTAGCAACACTTACCAATGATGTCCTTGTAAAATGTTTTCATTTATCTAGGGGAACACGGGGTGGGTTTTTCAAAAACGCCTATAGGGGTTGAAACATTGAAAGCCAATGGGAGCTAGGTACAAACCTGACCTTTTGAAAATTCCACCCCTAACAAACTGATCGTGTCCAGGGATAAATGAGGTGAATGTTAAACACCGACCGTGGCTGAAACTCCCCAGCCCACCTACTTCTTCAAATGGCTGGGAGAAAAGATGGGCCTTGCAGCCTGTTGATCTCCAGCATGGCAATAGAGTAATACCTGTGCTTACGGTCATCTCCCAGTGGCAGCCTCCCATGGGCTTTCACAGATCTCCCATTTGAGGGCCTGATCCTGCCTGCCCTTACTCACTTGTGTAGTCCCATAAGCATCCCTGGTGTATTATGCTACCCACTAATGCTGCTGGAAGGGAAGCTGCTGTATCAAACTAGGCTTTGATTAGCCGGCACTATATCACAGTGTGTGTGGTTGTGGGGTGGGGTGGGACCAAAAGAGGAAGATGTCAAAGAAAAAGTGCTCCATGGGGGAGTGCGCATGGTACAGTGAAAACATTAGTTCACATAATACTGTATCCAGAGGTGGGATCTGACTAAAAGGAGGCCTGGACCCACAGACCTTTCTAAGAGCAGATAAAGCAAGAGAGGCACAGGACAGTGCACTGAGCAGCATCCTGGCTGGCTAAAACCGCACAGGTATCTGGGAACCTCCTGAGAACATAGAGTCCAGAATGCAGGGATCCACATCTCCATCTACGCTTTTCTGTTCCCCCTTCCCCGTGCAGACTAAAACCAGCCTTCTATCCCCCGGTGCACACACGCAAACCTGGAATGCCTTGAAGACTGAGTCGTGAACTTGACTCAGAAAGGTTAGTGGGTGAACAGTGGCTTGTGCAGCCATCTTTTGATGGCCAGTCCAGGTGGAATCCCAATGGCAGCCATTATTAACAGGTTTCACTCTACTTCATTTAACTTTCCCCCAGTCCCTGACCAAGGCATTTATCAAATGCCTCAGAGATCTGTGGATCCAAGCAAAAGGCCAAAATTAGCTCATCTGCTTATCTTGCCTTGAAGAAAGGTTATGGGCAAGTTACTTAGGGGCTGGATCCATTGCCCATTGGGTTGATTGGGGGTTTCTATTGACTTAACTGGGGAAAAGGAAGAACCCTGAACTCCTCTGGGCCTTGGTTTCTTCCCTCTGTAAAATGAGGCTAACAGATTAAAGGTGGGGTCCACCCCATCTGTAAAGTACTTTCAGGCCTCTGGCTGAACAGCATGATCCCATGGGTATGAGCTGAGTTCTACTCTTGCCTCTACCATTGACATGCCGTGAGACCTTAGGCAAGTCACTTCATCTCTGTCTCCCTCCCCCATACCCCAAAAAGGGGATAATTATAGCTGCCCAGCTCTGTAAAATGCTTGGAGCTGAAAAGGGGCACATAAAGGCAGGTCTGTACAATGCTCAGCCCAAAAGGCCCCTGGCCCTGCAGGTGGTGCGGCAATACAAACAGTAATGATTAATTCTATTCCTCTAGTAGTTTCAGTAACACATGAATTAGAGAGAAGAAACACCAAAGCCCAAAGATATCAAATATCAATACAAGGAGCAGGCTTCCAATAGGACCAGAAGGTCAAGCCAGGGCCTCGGAGCAGAGAAGCCCTCTCAAGTAGAATAGGGCAGGGTGCACCTTCCTGGACTAGTGGTTCTCAACCTGTGCTGGCCATTTGTGGCCCAATCAGCACAGAGCTGCGGCCCATGTGACATCTTCAGGGCCAGACAGGTAGTATTGGATGCAGCCCACATAACACGTAGGGCCCCACAATGGTAAACAGGTTGAGAACCACTGGCTGGACAGACCCAGCCTTGCCCCTGTCCATCACCCCCTCTGCTTTCCGTACAATTTGCTTCCCTTTGTTTGGCTGCTGCCTTTAGAAGCCCGTGTTTTTAACTTGACTAAGTAGTAAGCCAGGTTGCCGGCTGTCATCTGGAGACCCGCCACCATCTCGCTTGTTCCCAGGCTGTCTCCCAGCTTTATTACATTTTGCCTCATTTCTTGGCTGTATTTTGATGATTATTATTATTGAGCCGAAAGAAATGAAGAGCCCAGCTCTTCACTATCTCGCCTATCTCTTTGCATCTCCCCCCCGCCCCCTTCCAGGGCTAATGCTGCAACATGCCTGACTCAAAGGCTTGTGTGGCAAATGAGTTGAGTGTTTTTGATGTGTGTGGAGGCCTCTGTGCGATAGAGACAAGTTCTCCAGCTCATTAATTTCCGGAAATGAGAGGAGTAATGGAGAGGAAAGCTGCTCTGGTACTCCTAGGAAAGCCCCTGTCAATGAGGGATGCATTTTCTCGCAGCTAAAGGTGTATCCGTTTATGTGGTTCTCGCAACTAGTAAGTCTCAATGAATGGGTCTGATCCGCGGCGGCGGGGTGGATTGTTCTTGGCTAATCCCGGGTTTATTTCGGCCATGGGTTATTAAAGAGGCCCTTTGTCACTTCACCACACCGAGAAGGGGAAGGGGCCCGGTGGCTTTGCAATCGGAGGGGGGACAGAAAGAAGGGAGGGCTGGGAGAGGCCAAGAGCTTCATCAGCCGAGATCTGCCCCGAGCTGGAAAAGCTGCTCTCGGAGCCCAACACCTGTTGAAGCGCGTGGGACAGAAGCAGGCAGCATTTCCAGCAGGCAGTGAAAGGGGGGGGGGCAAGATTCCTGGGGTGGGGGCTGCTCCAGCAGGTGCTGCACCCAGAGCTGCTGGGGATTTCCTCTCCTGTGGTGAGACGGGCCTGATGGGATTTTGGGTTTAATAAGAAACTCCATCCTCACTGGGGGGGGGGGATATGTGTTTACTTCCCCCCCCGTCCTACCCCAGGAGTTATTAGAGACACGGGGGCTGGGGATCAATCATCCTGTTATCCCAGCTGTTCCCTTTCCCAGCCGGACCATTGCGAGCCGCGCTCCCCTCCGACCCAGCGCGGGGACAAGTTACCCCCCTCCCCAGGGCTTGCTGTGGGCTACGCGGGTCCCGCCGGGCTTTTCAGCGGGCTGGGCAACATCCCTGCAGTGTCATTTGCTCCTCCGTGTGCGGCGAAACTTCCTCCCCCAAGCTGGGGACTGGAGACATCCCCCCGCCTGAGCTGGGCTGTGCCGGCCCCGGCAGCTCGTTTCCAAGGAGCGCTCTGCTAGCAGGACCCGGGATGGCGCTGGGACTCCGAAAAGGACAGGAGGGGCCGAGACACTGATACAGCCCAAGGCTCTGGCTCTGCGCCCGAAGACTTCCCTAGCCAAGGTTGCCCCTTCCCAACACCCAGCCCACCCTTTGCCAGGCCAGATCCACCCCCGGCGCCGCGCCCCAGGCCAATCGCCAGCTGCGTAAAACTGGGTGATCCCTTTCCTCTCGCTCCGGCTAATCCCCTTCTCTCCCGGACCATTAGCGAGCAGTTGCTTCAGCCTGGCATCTCTTCCAGCCTGCGCCTGCCGGAGGAGTGGGGTGGGGGTCGCTAATTCCTCCCGGGTCCCAGCCAGGGTCGGAACGGAAAGGAAACAGCAGCCCGAAAAAGTTACCCGGAAAGTTTGCCGGGAGCCCAGAGCCTGTGCTGCGGGCGGCTTGAGGGCCGTGTCTGTGCCTCTCCCAAACCCGGCCCGGCCCGATGTTAATCTCCCTCCCTCCTAACGTGGGATTGGTACTAGAGCGAGCGAGCGAGCGAGAGGCAAGGTCAGGCCCCGTGAGGAATCCAAACCCAGCCTGCCAGCCAGCAGAGGGAGAGAAGTTTTGGGCAGGGGAGGGAGCCCCCGGCTGGGGACTGGGGGGAGGAGGCTTTCCCCGTGGGGAGCTCTTCCCTCCCTTCTCGTTTACAGACAGCCTTGGCCAAACAAGCTGATTAGAAGCTTTGATGCTTCAACTTCACCTAACGCTCCATTGGATCAACCCGCGCCTTGTGCTGAAGTTACACACCCCCTTCCCCCCCCCTCCTCCCCCGCCCCGCTCCCAGCCCCTCCCCCCCACTCGGACTCCTACATTAAACCTTTGATCACGCTCGGCAAGAATGTGCTACTACCTAAGCGCGGGGCATCGCCGCTGCCGGATGGCCCCTCTCCAGCCCCAGACCGCCTTGGAATAGATCGAATTAAACCCCCCAAACAGCGGAGCCTAGCGCTGTCAACCGAGGCTCGCCTGGCATGAATCCCGTTGCATTTCCTGGATCTTGGAGGTTCCTTGCTTGACGCAGTGAGGAGCTGCAGCCCGCTCTGTTCTCAGGCCGAGTCCAGCCCTGGGATTTGTCTCTTTGAAATTTGCCGTCTGGAGTGGGAGCTGCCGGCGCGGGGTGTGTGGATCGTCCGGAAAACGTGTCCCCGCCGGGCGGAGATCAAGGACCATCCGGCCCGGCCGAGGGACCCCTCCCCCCATGTCACAGGCAGGTAGGTGAGCCGGGCTGGGTGGGATTGTGAGGGAGGGGAGCGGGGCCAGCAGCCGACGCCGTGTCCCTGGCTTCCCTTCCCGTCCCTCCCCTGCCGCAGTACCGGGGCAGCGGGCGTTCGCTCGCTCGCTTTCCCCCGGCGGCTCCGGGGTCGGCTGGAGAAAGGGGCCGCTCCATACGGTGCGCCGGGAGCAGCCAGCCCCGGTGCCCGCCCACCCAACTCCGCGCTCCCTTTGCAGCTCGCCCCCTTTCGTGGCCAGCGCTGCCTCCTTCCCCCTTCCCCGCCCCATCCCGCGGCAGATGTTGCCGGAGATAAGCCCTGGCTCCCGGGGCTCTCCCAGGCGAGCCCTCCGTCTGCCGAGCCAGCCTGAGCCGCTCCTGCGCCCTGGGAGAGGCGCCCAGCCGCCAGACTGGCCCCCCTCCAGAGCTCGCCCCCTTTGCCGGCAGGGACGCTGCGAACGCCCGGTGCAGCCCGCCAGTGGCCGCACCGACCAGACCAACTTTCCGAAGCCCGGCCCGGCTGGCGGGGCGAGCTGCGGGCTGAACTCGGCTTGCCCTCCGCTCGCTCCCCGCCTGAAGTCCCCGGGGCTCCGCGGCGTCCCTGGCGGCTACCTGGGTCCTGGCTCTGGAGCGAGCGGGCAGGTTTCAGCACCGGCGGACAGCGCCCAGCGCCCCTACCTCCGCGCGGAACCCCGGCGCCCTGGCAAAAGCCACGAGCCCAAGCCAGGGGCAGAGGGGATCCCCCCCCCCAGCAGCTAACAGGGCTCCCCAGTTCCGGAGGCTGTGGAGTATAAAGAACTGGGAAGCCGCTGCCTGCAGCCCTCCTCTTGCTCCCCCAGAGGCTGTCCCCGCTCCGCTTCGCTCCTAGCAGGAGTTAGGTTTCTCCCTAGCCTCGGTGAAGCTAATGGTTCCGCCTGCATCTCCCTGCACTTTAGTCAGCCTTAAAGTAGCTCCCGGAGGCCTCGCCCCTAGGAAGGTTAATGCAACTGTTGCCTTCAGCGAGGTCTGGTGATCCGGAGCTAAGTGCGATCCGGCGCCCAGTGCTGGGTGGGGAGGGGGGAAAGTTGTAGCCCTTTGGAGGCGGAAGCTCGCACGGCTTCGCGGGACTCACTGTCTGCCGGCAGAGGAGGGAAGAGTTTTGCAACCCCCACTAAAGTGTGTGTGTGTGTGTGTGTGTGTGTGTGTACGCGCGTGAGTGTGTGCGCCTCTGTTGTGTGTGGGCGCGTGAGTGTGTGTGTGTGTGCGGACGCGCGCTGTAGGGGTGGGTGGATAATAGCGATATGCCCAAATGTTTCTTAACAGCCGATTGAAATCTTCCTGGCAGGTTAACTTGTGCTCAGATAAAGCTGTTTACTGATCGCTTTGGAATTTGTCGAAAATGACTAATGACCTGACGGTTACTATTCCTGAGAGAATGCAACTCAGCGCTTGTTAGTCCTGCAAATCAGGAGGGCTTTGCTTGGGTTTTAAAATTCGGTTTTCTCGGCGTGTGTGTGTGTTTTATCAATAGATTTCTTTAAATCACACGTTGCTAATTTGCTTCTGAGTTGGCGGCGCTCCGCTCTAGCTCCCCACATGTCCTCTTTAATATGAATTCTATTTTTGCAGCCAAAAACGTGCCACACATATAGTTTTAATTAAACGAACAAGCGGGCGGGGGGGAACTCTCTCGCAAATGTGGGCTTGGATTTTAATCACCTCTTATCCCCGGTCCAACAATATGTGACTCTAATTGAAATGAGGACTGCAGAGAGTTATAACCTTGTTAAAGGAAAAACGTTACTATTGAACCTAAATACTCCTCTCTTCTTGGCATCTCATCCTGTCCCCTAAAAGAGTCCCCTGGATTGGCTAAGTTTTAAAATAATAATAAAAGCCAGGCTGGACAGATGGACAGTCCATCTCTTTGATTGGTCTCCAGTGGGTTTTCTCCTCTATTAGATTCTGTTGTTTCGGGTTGTACAAGAGATTTCGTTGCTATCCGATGAATGCATTGCGGCTTTAATTATAATGACAGATGTTGCTGCAAAGTTCCATCTCCGTAACAGAATTAATGATAAACACCGAGGGCCGAGTAGCTTGCCAATCAGGGAGCCCATTGTTAAGCCGCAACCAGAGTTGCCAAATAATGTTCATGATGCATTTGAATGATGCCAGGCCAATCCCCCCCTTAGCCCAGTGCCCAGAACCCACCTCAGCGTGAACTAGATCTTTAAACGGGGCCCTGACACACACACAAACACCCCGCTCAGGCTGGGCGCTAGGAGACTATTGGACAGGCGATGCACACGGATGGACCCTTGAAATCTCTTCCAGTCCATTTAAAATCTCGGTTGCTTTACAGCTTGATAGCCCCAGAGTTGCTGTACTTGATGCAATAAACGAGTCATGCCGGTCCCGCTCTTTATTTATTTAAAGCTTGTGTTTCCTTGTTGTGCGGTGAAGGCCGCTCGTCCCTGGTCGGCCTCGCTGATCTTGGGGGGATGGGGAGGAAGAGGCCGCCGTGCTGTTACTGTTACTCTCCTTCACACTCCGTTTCACTGGAATCACACCTCACTTCGGGGCTGCCTTCGGTTGAATAACGCCTCCCATCCTCGGCAAAAATAGAACCGGTTGACTCGTAGGTTGCTGTTTTCTTCCCCCTGGAAATGTCAGCTTCCCTGCGACCAGGTTGTCACCTGCTCCCGCGCGGAGCAGGGGAGCGACATTGATGCACGGATGCAAACCCAGCCCTTTCATTCCAGCCCTGGACGGGGCTGTATCCCCCGCTGCTCCAGCTCCGGGGGCTGGGCCATTTCGCAGCGGATGGTGCAGATACGTTCCTTCTGGCCGCTCCGTGTCCCCCTTTTCCGGAAGGAATCGCTGGGAGAGCAGCATTTGCTGCTGTCCAGCGTCCTTGACTGGCTGCGCGAGTCGCTTACCCCTTCCCTGGCTTGTCAGGGCCTCCCTCGCCTTCTCCTTCCAGCCTGACTATCAGCCGGCCTCGCATTCGCCAAACTTTGCATTGCTCCATTTGCACTCCCCCCAGGGGCAGAGTCCAACACCAGCGCTCCGGGCCTGTAACTTGCCCGGTTTGACTAAATAACCGGACTGCTCCTGTCTCCAGCGCTCACAGCTGCCCTGGGTCCGGCCAGGGGGCTCATTTAGGCGGGCCGAAGTGTTTGTTAGGTGCGCCCAGTTGAACTGGTGGGTCACACTGAGGGGACAAGTGCCAGGGACTCGGGAGTAGGAATCTTGGGGACTCGGGAGTTAATGATGAACTTCTCCCGTTCCCAAACGCAGCGCGCTGCGCGCTGATCCTCTCCGGCTCTGCTCCTACTCCGAGCTGTCAGGGAAGCTGCTACCACTGACCTTCCAAACTGCGCCACTGCTCCTTACAGCCTACTGTTAGCCTGGGCTTTCTCCCCCGGCCTACCACACACCCAAATCCACCTGCGAGAGACTCTCTCGCTTCCTAAAGTATTGCTCCGTGGCAGGGAGCTTTGGATTTGGAATGTCAAAGCTGATCGAAGTATCAGGGGGTAGCCGTGTTAGTCTGTATCTACAAAAACAACAACTTGTTGTTTTTTAAAGATGATCCAGTCTGTTCTTTCTCATATAATGTGCGGATTTTCAAATGGCCGGAGGTTTCCCTCTATTTCTCAGATCCTTGGGCTCCCTCTCACAAATCAGCCTGACCCAAAGTTTTTAGCCTGTCAGTCGCGCCCAGTTTCCTAAAGACCTGAGCCCAAGGTCGGACATACGGTGATGTCACAGAACACACCGACTTTTCTGTCGTGGTGATGTCACTCTGCTGTTGTAGCCACTTTCCTAGGAGGGCTAGACAGCATCCAAACTTGGATCCCCATCTCCTTCCATCGCCAGCTCGGCTTGGTATTTTGCTCCTGATTAAACTCTGTATCAATTACTCGCCCTCATCGAGTTCTAAACTGATCATTGCTGCATTAGCCACGCCGGCTCAATCTAGCTAGCTATCGCTTTTCCTAATACATATCTTCGAGTAGTCTGAGATCACCCAGCCCAGGGGTTCAGCTGTGTTACTCCCAGCTGGACGGCTTTCCGTCTCTTGATTTCCACTCATAAAAAGGTGCTTTTGTCAGGTTTTCAATTTCTGCTATCAACAGGCTCGCCCAGTGGGGGGAAGGTACAAACAGCAACTCAGAGGATAGTGACCTTTTAGCTCACTCTTCATTAGAGCACACTTTACTTGCCCTTTCTGTAATTACGGTCCTCAAGATTCCCCAGCCGACACCTTCCCTCTGCACCGGGACCAACCTCCTTCTGTTAGTTTGATGCGTTTCATTGCCAGTTTGCACTGTATTAAACATTTAAAAGTTTGCCGTGGTGAATAAAGAGATCATTAATATAAATTGATTCCAGGGTTTCCAAGGGGGTGCCACCGTATATATAAATGACATCTATTAAGGGAGCCGTAGAGTGAGTGGCGAGGTGAATTTCGAATTATTTCAGAATGTTCCCAAATTAATGGGTTGTCGCTCTGAAGTCTCCGGCAGCGCCAAAACCCAGACGCTGTGAAGGGGGTGGGGGGGGGGGAATCAAGACGCCTTGAAGGGATTGCAGGCGGCAGTCTTGTTCCTCAGCTCACCTTACATTTACTGTATAAATAATTAGGCCGCATTTTTACCTCGCTCCCACAATCTTAGGAGGAAGCGGCATGCCCAGGATCGAACAGGGGTGCGTAGCGGAGGCTGCTGCGTCTGGCTAGGTCTGCAGGGAAAGCGGAGTCCAGCTGACCCCCTCTGCCCCCAGTCACACCCAGAGAACAGCAGAGGCGTTCGGTCCAATACTTGGGGCGCGGCGCTGGGAGAAGGGCCGGTATCAGGAAGCGAGGGGAAGGAAAGAAAAGGGAATATTAGTCAAACGGGCCTGCCGCGTTGGCTTGTCTTAAAATCTTTATAGCCGCATCTCGTGGATTTCCAAAGGCAGGGACTGCAGCCAAGAAGCGTCACATAAACCAGGTGACAAGGCAGTGAGTATCCGACAGGACACACCACTGTCCAGACTTCTCAGGGAAAGGCCAAAGGCCGGGAATCAGGGAGCCACGTGGAAACGGACAGGGGTACCCGCTAGATAGACACTTTACAGCGTTGTCTCTCCCACACTGTACTGGCCGCATATCCCTGTCCCCTTCTTCCCCCTCCACACCCACTCTCTCTCACACACACCCCAGCTCTGTTGAACCTGGAAATGATCTTGCTTGGACCCTTTACTCTCTGACCGGCCGCTCAAAGCCCTGCAAGAAACTCTGGTGGAGGGCACTGAGCGCTGTGTAAGTAGGGGACCAGGGTAACCTGCTCTGCCTTTGCGCCCGGAACAGGGATGAGGGGTGTGAACGCATCGCTGTGCCTGTGCAGATCTGGGGTAGGGTGCCTAATGATTGTTGCCCCCTTCCCCCCCTCCCCAGGTTGCAGGGCTTTTCTTCTGGGGGCTCTTCTTCCTCCGGCTCGCCCTCTCTCCCCCATGCATAAGGATTTATCTCCATTCGCGGTCTCTGGGATTGAGTCAGCTCCTTTGTATGCCGCTTGAATTGGCCAGCTGCTTTGTAGAGAGAGGCTGAGATCGTGCTGTGGGTACAGAGAAAGAGAAAAATCAAAGCCTGGGATGAAAACGGGACAGGAAGCATGAGCTCGGGGAGGAAAACAAAGAGTAAAAAGCGAGGGAAGAAGAGCTCTCTGGGGAGCTGGCTGGCGAGCCGGCCAGATGGCTCCCGGCGCAGAGAGAGGGGCTGCAAAGGAGGGTGTCCCTCCCTAGCCCCGGGGCAGACTGACAGACCCACTGGCCCTGGAAAGGCGAGTGCCACTGACTCACAGGAGCGGCCCCTTCTCCATGGCCAGCGCTAGGGGCTCCCAGGTGGGGTCGGGGCTGTGCGGAGCTGTATTCACAGCCCCCGAGGTGTGCTCATCAGGGGGGTGGTTGGGAACCGCTGGGGGAAGGCAGAGGCAAATCCGGGTTAGGGCGACCGCGGTGATGGGCGCGGTAGGAAGAAACGAGAGAGATGGACAGCGAAGGATGAGAACAGGACAGGGGTTTATCAGCTGGGGAGAGAATCTGCTCCAAAGCAGGTTCTTGTGCTGCAGAGACACTCCCCATCCTTGACAGGTCACCGCCGGTTAATGCCCCCCGGGGTAGCCTCCATACCCAGCATCCCGGTCTCTGCTGACCTCCCCTCCCCCATTTCCTCTCCGGGGAGATTCCTGGGGGGGCGCTAATCCTTGCTCCCTGGCCGGCGTGTCCCCCCCTCTCCGGCGGGGGCTGTGAGCGCGCTCTTCATTCTAATGAGAAAGTCGCTCCGAATGGGCGAGGCCTCATTCGCTCTGCCTCCGAGAGGCAGGGACCGGCCGAGGGCCCGATGGGAACGCAATGAATGAATGAATCTCCATAAAGAGCCCCGAGCGGGAGTTAGAGAGCGGAGGAGGCAGAGCGGGCAGCAAACCTGGGCTGGCGGGGAGCGCAGGTAAGGAGACGGCTCCAGGGCGGGTAACTCCTGCTGCCAGCGCAGGTCCACTCCCGTTCCACCCCGGGGCAGCTCCTCGCACACACCCCGGGGGAGAGGAGGCGAAGGCAACAGGTGCGTGGGTGTCCCCGGGGCTGTTGGTGGATATTGGCCAGACCCCGGGGGCTCGCCGCAGGTTTGCATTGCTCCCAACAGGAGCTGCTGGGCTCTGTGCAAAGCCAGGCCCTATAGAGGTGGAGGTGGTGGTGGTGTTCCTCCTTCAAAATGTGGAATTGCAAAAACTTCCCAGGAAGTTTCTCCACTGGCTCGCTCCCTTCTCCCTGCCGCCTTCCGTTCCCTCGTGGCCTTTCCGGGGGACTTTGTTTAAGCTAGAAAGACAAAGCAGGGGGAGACGAAGTGGACGAGCAAGGAGGCTAGTGGCTTTAACTCTGAGGGCGGAACAATCTCTTTCTACCTGTCCGGCATGGAAGTGGCTTTGCAGGGGGTGAGCTCCAGGGTGCACGGGGTGCGTGTGTGTCTAGAGCCATCGTTATTTGAGTGCTATGTGCCGGGCACGGACAGAGCCTGTCTCAGCGGCGTCACCTTTCAGGCACTCGGGCAATGCCGGCAGGGCAGGAAGTCTCCCCTTGCCTGGCAGGGCAAAGCCCCGCGGGGGAGACACCCAGCCAGGGAGCAGGGCTCTCTCTGGAGGAGGAAGCGCAGGGCTGTCCTCGCTCACACAGGTAGTTCCCACAGGGGTGCAAGTCCCTGGACTTGCTTGGGAGCGGAGGCTGCTTTCGCCAGCGGCGCTCAGATCTGGGGGGCTCTCTTCCCTCCTTCCGACACGTGAGCGGGGCCCCACGGTGGATTCTCAGTAATAATCCAGGGGAGTTATGGGGAGCAGGCTTCCCGGCGCTGTATTCGCGTGTTTGCTGATGTTTGCACCCTTGGCGTCACAAAGGCGAAGGGACAAGTCGCTGGAGCTTTCACACGAAGTCATAAGCAGGCGGCTCATTCCCTTCTGAAGGGGAAACCATTTGCACTGATCTGAAATGCGAAATCTCATTACCATGCGAAATCGAAGAAAACAGCCCCGAAGGCTCCCCAAAGGCATTGATCTGCGCTTGTAACTCGCTGCATCTTCATTACACGCCAGGGCGCAGATTTGTGGTTCCCTGGGCTCGCCGCGCAAAGGCTGGGAGAGCGGGAGGAAAGGCGCTTATTCCTCGCCTGGCTGCAGGCCGGCGTTTGGGAGCAGGGCCCCCGGCTGTCTCCTCTCTGACGGCGCTCATCTGTAGGGCTAGGGGGCTGGGATCGCTGGGCGGCCAGGAAGCAGAAAGAGGAAGTTGCTCCGGCCAGACACCTGCTGGGTTCCGGACCCTGCAGGGACTTAGGGAGCCGGCCGCTTCCTGCACAGCGAAGATTGGTGGCTGAGGGGACGGGGGGGATCCCATGGCCAGGCCGCAGATGCCAGGCGGATCTGGCTAGCGGGATGGAAAGGGAGCTCTCCCTAACCCCAGGCGGATGATACCTTCTTTGGGAGACCCGTGCTCGGCCTTGGCGAGACAGCAGTGCCCCCTGGCCCGCAGCTCCGGGCCCCGGCTTTGCAATTTCTCCCCCGACGGCTCCCTCCAGCTTCCAGCTCGCCCCTGCTATCTGCGGAGTGGGGCCAGAGCCCTGTGCAGCCGCACTGTATTGTTACCCCGCCAGCCCCCCGTTGGCAGCCACGTCTCCCCAAGGTTACGGCAGGAAAAGGCGTGTGTAGGGGGACAGCTATGGACCAGTGTGATTTTGCCAGTCCCCGTTTGCAGCCTGGGCTGTGAGCACCGCGCGGGGACTGGGCAGAGCTGGCGCCTTGCGAGCCCCCTGTTGTACCCGGGAAGAACTCATGGAGCCGGGGAAGGTTCTAACGCAGCCCGGCCCTGAGAGGCAAAGGCGCTGCCTGTTGCGGCTTTCCCCGCCTCCCTCGGGCTCCCTCTCTGTCTCTCTCCTTCTCTGCAGCCAGTGGTGCTCGCAGCAGTGTTTGGTTTGCACTTCCTGCCTTCTGTAGCCACAGGCACTCTCTGTGCCTCAGACACACTCACTGACTGTCTCACGCTCAGACATACAGTCACACTGACACACACACCTGGACTCTCTCTCTCACACACACACTGGGACACTGACACACATGCCTGGATTCTCTCTCTCACACACACTGGGACACTGACACACACACCTGGACTCTCTCACACACACACTGTGACACGGACATGCACATCTGGACTCTCTCTCACACACACTGTGACAATGACACGCACACCTGGACTCTCTCACACACACACACCGTCACACTGACACACACACCTGGACTCTCTCTCACACACACCGTGACACTGACACACACTGTGACACTGACACACACACCTGGAGTCTCTCTCTCACACACACACACTGGGACACTGACACACACACCTGGACTCTCTCTCAGACACACACCATGACACTGACACCTCCTGACTCTCTCACACACGCACCATGACACTGACACACACACCAGGACACTGACACACACACTCCGAAGAAGTGAGGTTTTTACCCACGAAAGCTTATGCCCAAATAAATCTGTTAGTCTTTAAGGTGCCACCAGACTCCTTGTTGTTTTTGTAGATACAGACTAACACGGCTACCCCCTGATACTTGACACACACACTGACACAGACATGCACACCTGGACTCTCTCTCTCACACACACACATCGTGACACTGACACACACACCTGGACTCTCTCACACACCCACTGTGACATGGACATGCACACCTGGACTCTCTCACACACACACACTGTGACACTGACACACACTCCTGGACTCTGTCTCACACACACTGTGACAATGACACACACACCTGGACTCTCTCACACACACACCCACTGTGACACTGACACGCACACCTGGACTCTCTCTCTCTCTCACACACACACACTGTGACACTGATAGGCACACCTGAACTCTCTCTCTCACACACCCACTGTGACACTGACACGCACACCTGGACTCTCTCACACACGCCCACTGTGACGCACACCTGGGTTCTCTCTCTCTCTCACACATACACACTGTGACACTGACACACACACCTGGACTCTCTCTCACCCTCACACTTTGCCACTGACACACACCGATTCTCTCACAATCCAACACAACGTGACATTGGTAAACACACCCGGACTCTCAAACTCCAGCACGCCTTGACACTGACACACCCACACTGTGACACTAACACACATCCCCCTACTCTCTCACACTCCAAAACAACATGACACTGGCATGCACAACCCGACTGTCTCACACTCAAACACCCTGTGACACTGAAATACACACTCCTACCCCTTTGTGTAACCACGGAGCCTTTTAAAGAAACATGAACACAGACTAAGGGGATATGCGCGAGAAGGGGTCACCTTCCCAACCCCTCCGAGGCCCCAGGGATGAACTCAGTCCTGGGCACTCCAGCTGCTATTTCTCCAGCCAAAGCCCCGGGCTGAGGCTGTGGCAATCAATGTGCAGGAGCTCAGTGAGCACCGCTGCTTGCTGGTGAGAAGCTTCCTGCCCTTCCCTCAACGAGGTGCCCCGAGAAGGGCTTGCTAGTGCTCTTCTGATTGGCTTCATTCTCCACTCAGAGCAGTCACTGCATTAGGATTTGATTTTTTTCCACCTTCGAGCCCCAGCCAGATTAGATTATGGATTTGGCTGATTTCATGCAACTGGGGGAGGGAGGAGTTAGAGAGAGAGAACAGGATCCCATGGAGGGGAGAGAAATCGTATCTAGATAAGAGCTTGTTCTTTATGTCTGCTTAATGCAATCCTGTTTGATCATCAGGCGGCACAAGATCTAACGCCTCACCAGGAAGGATTAACTAGGAAAGGTCAGATTTCGTGCTCATTTGATGTGTGAGGAGTATTATTCTGAATGTTGGGGATTATTTATTTGTTCCCTAGTCCAAGCAGAAACAAGCAAACAAACAAAAGCCCTCTGGTCACAGCTCCAAAGATTTGTATAATCTAAATCTAGATGTGATACCGCAGTGTGGGGAGGGTAACAAAGCAACATCAATAAAGTCTTGTCTGTCCCTGGGCTGTAGGGTTTGGTGACCAGCAATCCATGCAGCTGCATCAGTGCAAACTCCTGGGGGAGTCTCTTTTTAAATCTCTCTGCTCCACCAGCACTAGCCTTTGCTGGACACCAGCTACTGAATTGAGGCTAATCCCAAGGACGGACAAGGCCTGGGATTATGTGGTTACCAGCAAAGGCTAGTCAGTGCATAACAGGCTGGAACAAAGAGACTTAAAATATTAAATATACTAGAAATGTCTTATTGAAATGAGAGGATAATGGTCTGATGTGTCGGCTCATGACAGCTGCTCCATGTGGAGCGAAGGGAAGGAAATCCCATTGATTGGGCCTGTGTGAAAAGCAGACAAATAGGGTGACCTGGGTAGCATCCCTAGTGGAATATAGAGAATGAGTGGACTATGCAGTCAGAGATAAACTCAGAGAAGCGGGGAGAGGCAGGGGTAGGTAGGACTTTGAGGTCAAGGACAAGGAAGTTGAATTTGCAATGGAGAAGGAGAAGCCAGTGTAGGGATTCAAAGGTGTGTGTATGTGACATGGAGGGGCCAGGTACATCATCCTGGTGACTGCATATTGTACAGACTGGAAGCGGGAAGGAGAGGAAATTCCTGTGATCAAGACAGGAAATGAGAGTTTTAGCTATCTGAACAGAAAGAAGAGGTTTTGATGGAAGAAGCGGCAGGACTGGGACACCACCCCATGGGAAGAGTGAACTAGAGGAGGAGTCTGAGCTGGCCACAGGGTTAAGAACCTGAGTGACAGGGATAGCGGAGGTGTGATCAACAGCGACAGAGCACAAAGTGGGTGATCGGAAGGGGAAAAACTGGGAGTTCAGGGTTTGTCTACATCAAGTGTGAGCTGATGGTGAAACTCCCAGAAGGAGATGTCAATGGGAGAATGAAAGAGAGAGGTAGGCTTGGGAGTCATCTGCTTTGGGATGGCCAATAGATATGTGTATGAACAGAGAGCTCACCCAGGGAAAGGGTGGTGAGGGGGAAGAGAAATCTAAGAGCAGATTGCCACTGAAAGCAGCAGCAGCAGGAGGAGGAGGATGACCCACCAAAAAGACAGTGAAGGAGGATGGAGGAAAGGTAGGGGAGAGACAGAGGAGCAGAGCTGTGGGAAACTAAGGCAGGGCAAGAGGTCGAGCATGACCAACAGTGTTAACAACAGCTAGGAATCAAGGAGAATGATGGCTCACTGACCCTGAGACTTAGCCAGGAAGAGAGCATTACACATCTTGGTGTGAGCTGTTTCAGAGGAGTGGAGGGGGTGGAGTAGAGGGGGAGGATGGGCGCTCATTTGGTGAGTGTGGAAGTGAATGTGTGTACAGCACCTAGCACAATGGAGTCCCGCTCCATGACTGGGGCTCCATGCTACTGTAACACAAATAAACGGGAAGAAAGGAAGTGGATGGTAGCTGGAGAGGCAGGTGAGGGACCAACGGTTAGCTTTTTGAGGTTGGAGATACTGGAATATGCATGGTATGGGGTGGGGAAGAAGCCAGAAGGGAATGAGAGGTTAAGTGGTGCAAGGAGATCAGGAGAAAACGGGCAGGCGAAGGAGCTGGAGGTAGAATATCCATGTCAATCTGCATATAAAAAAATCTACCAAATCAGCTGGAGGTTCTCAATCTGCCATTTCAGTTTAGCCTGGTTAAGACAGCACCTTCTGTAACACCCTTCTGGCATGATCCCCAACATGGGAGTTAAATGTAACATTCAAGAGGATACAGCAGCCTGAAAAAATATTCTGAAAGCCCTTTGTGGAAATGAAATCACTCACGGCGAACTGCATTTGTCAGAATAGCTCCTCACTTCGACACGGCTGAATGATATCTCTAGCTTTGGATAGCATCAGGGAAGAACTGAAACAGAGGTGTAAAAAGAGATGGAGAATCTGCGATACTGGTGACCAAAGGAGGAGACATTGTCTTGGCGTAGACCAGAATGACTCTCTGAAGAATATACATTTGATAGGCCCAAATCCTGCGGCCTTTACACATGTGAATAGTCCCTGGTGCACATCATGAATAGTCTTACTGGAGGCAATGGGACTAACATGGTGGTAAGGGCTGTAGGACCTATAGCTAATGCTTCACAGAACATAATACACACATGCAACATTTTAAATAGATTTGTCCAGTGTTCATAATAACACTTAGTGAGCAAAGCCTCAGCAAGTATAAATCAACGTAGCTCTATTGAATTCAATGCAATTATGCCAATTTACACATGCTGAGGATCAGGTACGACCCAATACATTTGAAAAATATTTACATAGTTTGCATCCTATTATAGCATTTAAATCTAGGAGTTGGACAAGTGTAATCTTTTGTAGCTACGTCATTTTAAAAATCAATGGTAATAAGTATATGGAAATGTAGGTGATGTACTGTATCGGCTTCTATCCGCTTTTAGGTTTATTACAGTAAATGCATAGATTTCTTGTGCCAGATTCATTCATTCATCCAATTAAATTGAGTTAAACCACAGGCATATTTGGCACCTGGTTTTTCTCTATACCTTTGTAAAATGGGCAGGTGGCGATAATAAAATTTTGCACTTGGTGGCATTGTTCATGGCAAAGGTTCCCAATATCCTTTTATAAACTATGTTCATAAATTGGTATAGTATATGTGAGTATTCATGTACATAACAGTAGGAGGCATTGGCATTGTCTATGTATTTTGTCATACACTTTGCGTGTGTGTGAGTGTGCATATATAAATAATACATTATTTTGCTTCTGCCACATTACCTTGCAAGTGGAAGAAGTTTTAAACAATTTTAATTGGGACTCTTCTCCTCCAGAGCATGGTGTATTTTAGTTGCCATGAGCCCAACTCCAAAGTACTCAGAGACAGGTAATACATGTGAAGCCCCTCCTTAAATAGATTGAAGTGGTTTTTCTAGGCCTAAAAATGTCACAGATGCAAAGACTGCTATCTCTGGACCTGCCAAGGGTAGAAGCAACTGTTGTGCGGGCTGTTGGGTAGCTAGGAATCTCCCATTACTGTCCTAGAAATAGGAACTTGAAGCCACTGGCGAGTCCCAAGACACTGGTCCTTGAACTGCTCTGGTTCAGACTTGGATATTCCCGGTTCTGGACCCAGCGCCAGAGTTCTGGGGGGTGATTCACATTTTTTGCAGGGAGGGGGTGGAGAAAGGAAATACATTTGTGGTAGCATGATTTAATGTTTTAAAAAAGAAGCATCTGAAGCTATTCAGATGTCTGGATTCGTAGAATAAGTCCTGTGGAGCTAGGTTCGTTGGCCTAGTGTTGCAAGGCAGTCAAAGGCGCATGCTAAATTAATTTATTAAACAGCTCGGTAATTTATCACGTGGAAGTGATGTCTACATATGGGGGGGTGTAATTGTGGAGAGAGGATATAGATATAGAGGACAAATAAAAAAAAACAATGGTGGGTGACAAGGACATAAATAATTCCTTGGGATTCTGGTGACATTAAAATAAATTGTGAGTAGTAAACCGTGAAAGAGATGTGATGTCAAAGGAGAACCCTATAATGTATTTATATCCATGGTCAGGATTTGCTGGGATTTTTTTAAATGCATTAATTCAATTACACATTTTAAATTAATGTTTGCTCAAATTAGAGCAACACCATCAACTTACTTTTACTGCCTTTTTATATTTATTTTGCTTGGTTTGTGGATTTTGTTTCCAGTTTTTCTCCTTGCTTAGTGAGACTCGTAATACACAGCTGTGATGTGCAAAACATGAACTGCCATTTCTTTGATAGTATCTGAGTGATGTGCTCTGAATATTTGTATGCTAGCAGGCTATACAGCATGAAGCAAAGCCAATCATTAGAGAGACAGCCCAGTCTTCCAAGATTCTGAATGTCTCCTCCTTAACTCCCACAGAGCTCAATGAGACGAGGATGCTCTGCAGCTCCCAGGAGCCACTCAGCACCTTGCAGGATTGGGCTCTGAGAGCATGAGGCACAGAGAGATGAAACCCTGTGGGCCAGATTCTCAGCTAGAGGGAGTTTCATGTGCTATTTTTTCTCTAGTATACCATACTCCTTTGTTATTGATGAAGACCGCTTGCAAGTTATAAGCTTGGGCCAAATTTTTGGCTGCAACTGCCAGTTCTGTGCTTGCAGCAATGCCCACTTTACATGTGCAAGACAAGAGGGGTATTTGTGACTCGCAGGTGCGGATTTGGAGACCAATTGAAAATCGGCCTAGTCGTTGCTCCATTAAAAAGCAAAGCCCTGTGCAACGTCACTAACTCTGGCTCTTCTGACGCCGACGTTCACCTACCCGCAAAGGCCTCTCAAAGCGGTTTGCTTCGCTTTCAGTTTATCAAACCCTTTCATTCCTACTTCATCCAGAAATGTGTGTCTCTCTCTCTCTCTCTCTCTCTCTCTCTCTCCATAACTGTCACCTGAAGCTTTTTGAGTCCTGAAAAAAGAGTGGGAGAAAAGAACAGTGCATTGTGCATGCATAATATACTGTAGCTCATTTCTGTTGTGAGTTATCCCTCCTCTCCTCCCAAGTGGAGATAAATATCACAAGTACCTACATCACTCAGGAATTATCCCATACCCACTTGTTCCTGAAGAAAAAATGTCCTCCAGAGACATGCTATTATATTTTTGCTCTATATATCCCTCCTATGAAGAAAAATAGCTTGAGATAGCTATATATCTGGCATACATGCAACATAGACATATAAATGTTCACTCTGCACTTACATAATTCAGTTGTGAGACGATGGCGCCTCTCTTCCTGATCATCTTTTGTATTCTCCCCCATCTCCTCCTTTTCACATCCTTCCTCTGGTTTTCTTCCCCCATCATCTTCCTCCAAGTCGGTGTCAGGAAAGAAAGGCCATCTCCAAAGACCATCACAGCCTGCTGTTGGTAGAAACTAGCAGCAGCGGTGATTCAATTGACTTCAGTGGTGAGTGAATTTCAAATCATTAAACTCCAGAGACAGTTTTCAAATATGGCAAAATGAAATTCAAATCTATAATAAGCATAGTGAAGAGCAGGAACCGACCAGCACTGAGTTGGAGATCCCTCTTGGGGCCCACACTAGACACAAATGTTGTGGTGACCCTCTCTTGTGAAGATACGTGTCTCTCTGTGATGTAGTTCTGGCAACTTTCCTGTAGGTATGGGGAAACAGAGAGGCCCTCAGTGAAGTTGGAGGGCAGGTGTAATTTACCAAGCCCTTGATTAGAAGAATAACTTTCAAGTTTATAAAGCCTTCTGTCTGAAGATCTGAAACCACTTTAATTAATCAACTTATTAATTAATGTAAAGAAAACCTTACAACACCCTTGTGAGGTAGATAATTGTTGTTATCTTCATTTTACAGATGGAGATAACCTCTATGTATCTAAGCCAGTGGTCCCCAACCTTTTTCATCCGGCGGGCGCCAGATGACGAGCCACCGTGGACCATGGCCGGCGGACGAGCATCCGCCGAAATGCCGCCGAGAAGCGGCAACATCAATAGGCGTCGCCGACGAAATGCCGCCGACAAGCAGCGTCATCGCCGCTGAAATGCTGCTGAAAATCGGCGGCATTTCAGCAGCGACACCTCTGGATGACGCTGCTTGTCCTCAGCATTTCGTCAGATGCTCGTCCGCCGGCCAGTACGCGGGCACACATAGATGCCCCAGCGGGCGCCATGGCCTGCATTGGGGACCACTGATCTAAGCTAAGGCCAACAATTTCAAGCTAGATGCCCAATTAAGATGCTTGACTGGGGCTCAATTGTTTCTTTCTTTCTTTTTTTCTTAAGGTGTGCTGATTTCAGATGTGGCTTCTCAGTATGTCCAAAAGTCTGCCCAAAGTCTCTCAATTTGGGCATCCCAATAGAGCAGAGAACTTTGAAGATTTATGTCTAAGGGACTTGACCAAGGTCTCACAGCAAGTCTGTGGCAGGGCCAAGTCTAGAACCAAGGTCTCTAGCCTCCCAGTCCTGTGCTTTAACCAGCAATCCATTTCCCTGCCAGCTAATGTAGACAGTTGAAATTCCATATATCATATGATATTAGCGTCGTAGTCTTTATTCACCCATCTTTACCATTAAAAAAAGTTTCCACAAACAGAATCTGGCTCCTAGCCCTGTATTCCTCAAAGCCCTAGAAACTTTCTTGATTGTGTACATTTTATGCATAAGCTGGCGTCTGATTGGCTGACCCCACAGAGCAAGTCTCTTCTGTATGCTAATCAGAATACGGCTTTTCAAGAATGCTACATTGAGCAAATGTCACTCTACAGCACTAAAAATCCATCAAACCAAATGACAGCAGCTGTAATCATCAATCATGTGGGCTCCTCAAAATAAAGTCACTGCAATAGAATATTGTCACAGGATAAATGTCTTGGCTTCACCTCAGCGCTGGTTTCTGTTAAATGCCGCCGGTTCGCCAAGATGTTTAGCGGGCAACTGTAAACCTGTGACCCATGTTCTAGTCCATTAACATTATTATGTATCTAGTCCATCTCCCAACGAGGCAGCCAGTTCAGTCAGTTTATCAACGTTCCGACCTTTTTTATTTCTGTGTGTGCCCGTGGCTACAGGGCTGGGATCTCTTTAGTGTTCACCCACCTGACACCCAGGTAGATGAGTTTGTTGGCTGCACTGGTGAGGAAAAGCAAGTGTGTCACCAGCATAGTGACCGTCCAAGGTGAATCCTAAAATCAGCTCCTAAGCAAATGTGGTTACTCTTCCTGGAGCACGAAAGAAGCCATCCCCAAAATCTGCTAAAATGTCTAATCTAGGTAAGGCTGAGCATCACGAGAAGGACTTTGATACAAAATAGAGCAACTCCGTTGGCTACTGCTGGCATTATTGAACAGAAAATCTGGTTTAGAAGAGTGCCTATTACAGCTTCACCTTAAACCCAAATGACACTTAAAAAAAAAAAGGCACTTACTCCATATCTCCTCTGCCTCCGAAGTACAGGCAAGACGTCTCTTGTGGAATCATACCCAGCTGTGGCACAGAAAGCAGGTAGGGTGACCGGATGTCCTGATTTTATAGGGACAGTCCTGATTTTTGGGGCTTTTTCTTATACAGGCACCTACTACCCCCCACCTCCTGTCCCGATTTTTCACACTTGCTATCTGGTCATCCTAAAAGCAGGTAGTGCGTCCGTCAGAGGTTAAAGGAACAGAGCTGCTCATGCAGGAGTTACTTCGGACCGTTCCTTGACTTTCATGGAACACTTCACTGAAACTACCAAGACCTCACTGAAAATAAAAAAAACAAAAAAGCCAGCCTGATCAGCAAACTAGCTGGTTCTATCTGAGCCAACGCGCAGGCCCTAAGAAATTCTGAGCTTGTCTTTCGCTATACTGCTCCCCAGTGCGCCTCAGCTCTTTTTACACAGGACTAGTAGATGCTCAGCTGAATGAAACCATGCATATAATAACAGGTGCTGACCAATCAACCTGGCCGGGCTGCCAGTTCTGTCCAACATCGCTCCTCCTGACATCAAGTGACAAGTCCCCATGTAAAATGTGCTGCATCTAGCCCTGTTTTCAAGATGTATTGAATCCACCGAGCCGCCATCTTAGCTCAAGGCACCCTGTTTAGACAATTCCTCCAAGGAACCTCGCTATCACCACCAGATGGTGTACTAGCCAATCCCCATCTCGTGACAGATCCAACAGCCCAGCCCCTGGGCTTTGATCTTCCACGCCATCTTTGGGTAAAGCTCAATCGCTTCAGAGGTGGAGTGATCCAATGACTGTAATTGGGGCTTTTGTGTCTCCCTCCCTTTGCCGCTGTGGTCAGTTAGAAGACGTAGGTCATATATGGCAGGCTGCACCCACCAGTGAGTGCTGCCTGGTTTCCTCATGGACTTGCACAGTGCTCTTCCCTCAGCTGTTGGATGATTCAGACACTTAGACTAACACTGTATTTGACTGCATACATGTAATCGCGATATAATATGAAGTGTGGTCGCACCCAATTATGCCGGATGAATATTGGATCCTGAAACTTGCTGTCCTGGCCCCAGACAGATGATAGATGTGAGGGTTCCAAAGGCTAATACCCTCTGTCACCTGATCATATATTTTCACTGGCTATTTTTATACATAGAATCACAGAATATCAGGGTTGCAAGGAGGTCATCTAGTCCAACCCCCTGCTCAGAGCAGGACCAACACCAACTAAATCATCCCAGCCAGGGCTTTGTCAAGCCTGACCTTAAAAACGTCTAAGAAAGGAGATTCCACCACCTCCCAAGGTAACGCATTCCAGTGCTTCACCACCCTCCTAGTGAAAAAGTTTATCCTAATATCCAACCTAAACCTCCTCCACTGCAACCTAAACCTAAACCATGATTGCCATGCAATCTGATGCCCATAGAGGGGCTTCTCCCTTCTGTACTCCTTGCCCCTGGATCTGTTGGTTTGCTCCCTTCTTCCTGCTGAAGTGGGGTGGAAAATTTAGGGTGCCTGACCTGGTTCCTATTTACTATTCCCTTGTTTTAACATTTCTCATGAGCCACAGATATTAGTGTTCTGAAGTCTGGAGAGTGAGAAATAAAAGGAAACATCAATAAATCATCACATTTCGTCAGCTTTCCTAATTCACAAAGTACCCAAAACAGAACACAGGGTTTGCATAAGTGATTCACATTAAAAGAAATTAGAGTGGGCTGGAATTCTTAAAACTTCCAAGCAAACCAGTCATAAGCAAAACCAATGACACCACAGAGACCAACCACTGGAGGTGTTTTTAACATTACTCGCTATTAGGATCGGTTTGCTAAGCCTAAATTTTGCTAATAGTTTTCTGGGGAAGGTCACCTCCACTAACCTCTCTTCTCTCTGTTTAGTTGCAAAATCATTTGTAGCTTGTTTCCTCCCTACTGATTTTAAGAGAAAACTTGGAGATTTTATTTGCCTGTGAAGATTTACTGGTTGTGTCCCATCCTGTTTTGATTTCCCCCCAACCATTATCGTAATAACAGGAACAGCTATAAAAATACTAAAATGTTTACATACCCCCTAGCTGCTTTGAGAACGCACCCTCTGGTGCACTCTAAATCTAATTTGCTAGGGTGAGCAGAGTAATACACTTTTCATTTTAATTAGTTCAGGATGAGTTGGAACCAAACACACTCCTGGTCTTGTTCTTCCCCTCCCCACCATTCAATGTTGTGGCTTCTATTTTCTGTAGGGGAAATTCCTGTGTATTGTTGTAAAGCCTGATCATATGCCACAGAATAATATGAAGACAGATATTCAAATGCAACCCAAAGCTGCATATGGAATAGCCCCTCCTCTACTGGTTAGCCTGCTCATTAAGTAGTGCACAAATGGCCTGCCAGAGGGAAGAGTTTAGAAGTAGCCTTTAAGTTCTATCGTCCCTTCTCTGAGAGTCTCAGTGGTTCACAATAGTGAATTGAGCCTCATCGCCCCCTGTGATGTAGGAACAGCTGTTCCCATTTTACAGACAGGAAACTGAAAGGAGCAGTGACTTGGCCAGTGTTATGCAGTGAACCAGTAACAGAGCTGGGGCTTGAACCCAGATCTCATGACTCCCACTTCTGCACTTTAACCACCAAATATACTTCCTTTCTTTGTCTCTGATTCTGCAGAACACTGCATTCACGTCAATGGGATTTAAGTACGGGTTAAACTGAGGCCGATATGGATATGTCTACACAGCCCGCGTGGGAGCAAACCGCCCAGCCCAGATCGATAGAGTTAGGCTTGCAGAGCTCACACTAGCACTAAAAATAGCTGTGTAGATGGCGCTTTGAAGTTGTGGCTCTGGTTCTGAAGCCTACGGAGGGAGGGAGGCTTCAGTGCCCAAGCACCAGATCGAGCCACAACGTCAGAGCGCTGTCTACCCAGCTATTTTTAGACCACTACCAGGAGCCTGTCGACACAGGCTACGTATCTTGGTACTGTGAGCTGGGTAGAGAGAGCCTATATGTACACATACTAACATGGGCACTATTATAGTGGCTCTTCAGACCAGTGAGCAAGAGATCTTCCCCTCCCCACCCAATACTCCGCATTCTCTGTCTGCCTTGGTCATCCATGGATCTAATGTCAGAACCTATGCAGTGCTATGCAGAATAACCGAAATTAGAGCTGAATGGACCCGCTCGCTCCTCTGATGAATCCTTTTGCCAATTTATGATTATTTCCTACAACACATTCTCCAGTGCTTTGCTCATGTCACTTCTAGCGGACTCGAGTGATCTATACGTGCTCATTGCCTTACTGTACTCCTTTAATCTGATCTGCATTTTGAAGAAGGTTTAGAAAATGAAGCCATAAAGCAAGAAGTCCTGTAAAGAATCCCCTAGGTTTTCTAAGGCACGAGGTTAGCAATGATAAAGAGCTTCCTTTCTGCTGACGTAAGGAGAATTATGCGGCGTAAACTACAAATTGGCATTATTCAGAAATAGTGGGTTTTCTGCATTCAGAACCCTAAGTTGTATACAGCTGGCCTTTGTGCCCGTAAATGTATCACTGAAACCATAGCAATAAAAGTACTTACAAGTCAGTAACATTTCTGGGGAATTATTTGCTATTGTGGGATTCAGCCAGGGCTGCTTAACAGAAAATAATCTTAGATCAGGGTACGTGTAATGAAGTCAGTGTAGCCTTCATTGGAACATCTAGGTCTAAGCATCACGGTGAAGATGGAGGGTGGGAAATTTTCTGGGGCCCTTCCCATTAGATACAGGGTATTGGACCAAATGAACTGGGTGATTCCTTCCAGCCTTGTACTCCATGACTCTAGTATGAGTCCACCTCCTCTCCCCCTTATATCAGTTAATAACATTTAACGAAGGAAAACAGACACTTATACAGCACCTCACATCCTAAAGCACTCGACAGACTGGCGCTTTCTCCTGCACTTGCTCTTATAACAATGTCACTAACCACTAAAATGCAGCTACTCTCTTGTGGGGTGGAATGTAGGAGCTGTATAACATTGTTCAGTGACAATACCAGTGGATCAGGGCATGTGGTAAAGAATACTTTACTGATTGAAACTGCGGGGTAATTTTTAGGCATGGAAAATATAGTTTCCTACACTGAAATTTGGTCAGGATGCCTTTACTAAAATTGTCATGGGCTCTAAAATGACTACTCGTGGTATTACACCCCTTCCACGTGATGGCACCTTCAGTCACACCAGTGCCCCCAAACTGGGCACTGGTTCAATACTGACACAGAGGAGAGAGCTATTTCATTATTTTGCAGCATCTGGGTTTCCTCTGAGGTCTCCCATCCACATACTGACTGGGCCATGCTGCTTAGCCTATGACATCTCATCAGAGCCCATAGTGGTGAGACTGTAGGACAGAAGAGTAATAATAAAAAAAAAAGGAAGGAAGGAAGGAAGATAAAGTAAAATGAAATCAGATTTATGTGTGACTATGACTCATTTAAATGAGAATGGATAGTTATGTATAAACCATTTAAATATTTCATCCGCGGAGGAGCCCAGAATGAAGATCGTAATATGCATGCATATGTGATGAGCAAATGGCAAAGCGTTCTGTAGATATGGTGCACTAGCAAAAGTAACTTTGTTTTAATCCAATCCACTGTATTCATAGTGAAGAACAAAAGCCGGGTGACCCACTGAATGACTGGTTCCTTGGCCAGGATATGTCTGTCTCCTCTTCAGATCCCTCCACTGGTTTCTTCTCTTCTTCCACATCATCTGGTTCCAGGGCCTCATCTCCTGTTCAAGGCCCTGCGCTACTCTTTTGCTTATGGGTATGTCTAGACTGCAAAAAAAAGTGTGTTCTAACTGGGCTTAGCTCACCCATATTCGCGACCTGGAGTTAAAATAGCAGTGAAGACAGAGCAACTGGGCTTTGATTTGGGTTAGAAGCTTGAGTTTGACCCCAGCTGCCCTATAGGCTTGAACTCCTGCTGCTAACCCGAGTTTAGAACATAGCTTTTTTTCAGTGTAGTCATACTCAGACCCTCTATCTCTGCCTTTGTATCTCCCACCTCCCCTTCTTGCCCTTTTTGCTCTGCCCAGTTCCCTCTCTTGGTGTTCTCCTCCTACTGCTGGCCTGCACGGCTCTCTGCATTCAGATCCTTCCTCCTTAAAATTCAGGTCTTCTACCAAGCCCATCAATGCCTGCCCGCCTCAGTAAACAGGCTCTGATGGACCTAATAGACACAACAAAGCAACTTGCTGTGCTCTAAGAGGTCACCCTCCCTCCTCTCCCCTCCTCCCCTGTGTCATTTTGTGTCTGAAACGGTTTGTCTGACTAACTAGCATATACTCCCGAGCGGCACTGACTGAGATGCTGAGTGCCCTCAGCTCCCACGGAGTTCAGTGGGAGATGAGGGTGCTTGGCGTCACTCAAAAAATGATGCTCAACATCTTGCATCGTTGATTTCAATGGGAGTTGCAGATTCTCATTAGGAGCTTAGTCCCCTAAAGGATGCGTCCCTTTGTGCCCAATCCTGAGAGGTGCTGAGCACCCTGAAGTCAATGGGGGTTGATGTTGCCCACCACCCGGTTGGAGGTGTTCCGAACGTCACAGGATTCGGTCCTTCGGTGTGGGCAGGGACTGTGTCATCCACCCTGGTCTGTACGGCATTGAGCATTCTGTTGGCATTTAATTACGATGATTCTTTTTATTTGTTTCTGGGGAGCTGTTGGTGATGCAGGCTGATGAGATGCAAATTTTATGGCAGAGAAAGCTTTTATATTAAGCAAACTCCTGAATTCAAAAGTGAACCAACACGGTACAATAAATGGGCCAAATTCTTTCTGCCACACCAGTGCAACCCCATTGAGATTAATAAGGTCACTGGTATAAATGGGGGAGAATTTGGCCTAGTGTGTGCACATCTATATATTTAGATGATAAAATCTACGTTTATAAAACACACTTACTTATAAGTCTAAAACAAAATGGATATAGAAACTGCACAGATTCCTTCTTGCTCCTAAAATACTTAGTTTTACTGGTTTCTATAGCCAGGATTAAATAGATGTTTCCCATTTTTGCTGTGGAAAATGCACTCTGATATCACTAAAATGGGATTCTGTAATCTTCAGCAGCTAAAGTGGTTAGTTAGGGTCTAAGGGTATTTTTTTATCCCAATTCTGTCCATTCTTACTGAAGTGTAGGGTTCCTAGCAATGAGTGATTCAGGGCTTATCACCCACTGTATTGCACTTTAGTGGGAAGTGCTGTGAATACCAGGCCTATACTTACATGAGAGTAGAAATGCATGAATTTTTCCAGATCAATAGGAGCTGAAGATTTTTGTTAAAGGTGTCTCCAGCTGCAAATACTGAGATACGGCTCTTACTAAGAGCTATAAGAAGTCAGAAACCTATGTGAAAATTTAAATATGAATTTCATGCTTCAGAAACCTGCCTGTATACAATGATACATTCCATGTGCAATCCTGCCCTTAGATACCCAACAGGTGTCTAAGGCTTTCTGGCAAACCTACGTGATGGGGATATTTAAATTGTTCTCTTGAGTAAATTAACTCCCCCCCAAAATCTACCACAGGGGAAAAAGCTGCATAAGTCAATATCTGCAGTATAAATAAGCTAGACGTGCTCTGCCAATCATCAGAAAGTGGAAGGGAAGCGAAGATAAAGAAGGAAGTTCACTCAAGGAACACGCTATTCTTGTGTGCTATGATTTCAAATCAAGGGGGGTTCTTCTGATCCTTAGTAGGTATAAATCAGGGTCAATGAGTCAATGGAGCTCTGCTGATTTACATAGACTGAAGATTTGGCTTCAAACATTTAGTCTCATAACTGAATGCACAGCTTGACACTAAATTTGGTTTGATTAAATATATGCTTTATCTATGGGTCTAATGACTTTTCCCAGATAGTCAGGTATAGCCCTGGCTAAGTCCAGTGTGTGGACAGTCACCAGTCTGCTATATTGGACCCAACCATTGGATCCCATGTGCTTCCAAGCCATCTGGGTCTGGGCAGAGTCCAGACTCTGTCTCTAGCCTGGCCTCTGAGGCACACTCCTGGCATGCAGATTCTCTGTCTGGCCTTCTTCCTTGGGATATGATTCTCTGCAGTCCAACTACTTAAGCCCCAAGACCAGTGCTGAATGTCCTAAGTCTCCCCAGTAGCTTATGCATACTCTTCCCCAGGGCTCCACCCTAGTGGGCCTTCTGCTTTATAGTTAAACTCTCTGGGGACACGTGTCAGGTGAAGTATTGAATACAGACTTTGCAAAGGAACTTCTTGAACCCACACACTTAACTCTCCTGCACAGTTTACAAGTTATCTCCCCTCTGAGTCTTCACCACTCCTCAGAGTCCTTGGGTTTGGTTAGTGTCTTTGGGGGTTGGGGTGCCAAAGCCCCTCCTGCCCCCACTCCTCCAGCTTTGGAATGGCTCTCCTGGCTTACAGCACGTCTCTTTTTAAAGCAGGCTCTGACACCTTGTCAGCTGGAGAAAAATTGCACCGGCTCTTCCAGGCATGTGCTCAGGCATAAAAGGATTCCAAGTCCTCCCCCCATCCCAGCTACTCTCCAGGCAGGTTTATGTGAAAAGCTAGTCTACACAAAGGCCCTGCTAGGAGAAATCTCCTTGTTGAAGCAGGTGAGAGCCATTCAAGGCTGAGAAGCCTTTGATTGCTTTGTCACACCTTTCCAGACTTAGCTCCTCACTACATGCCAGGCTCCTGCTACCAAATGGATGATCTAATTCAGAATGACTGTTGTTACAAATACAAATAGGGTTCATAAAACCACATGGAATCCATAATTGCACACACATATTCCCCAGACTGTCACAGCCATATACTATATATATGAGAGGAAAAATGGTCCAGCCTATGTAACTCTGAGACCGTGGTTCCCTGACCTCCCACAGACTTTGTGTGACCGTAGGCTTCTCTGTGCCTCTGTTCCTCATCTGTACAATGGGGATAACAACACTTCCCACCCTCACAAGGGGGTTGTGAGGATAAATGCTTTAAAGATTGCCAGGCAGTAAGATACTATGGCAACAGTGGCTATATATATATACTTAAAATAGATTGGCTATATGCCAGGGCAGACCGATAAAGTTAGGGAATACCCTCCAAATTAGTGCTGGTAGTGGGTACACACTGAAGGAAATATAAAGATCATAAATAAGACTGAGCTATTGTTTATTGCCTTTAAGGTTTCTTTGTTATAAGGAGCCAGATAGCGGGACAGCTTGCTTAATAATAACACTTAGCACCTTTATAGCATGTTACAGATACAAACTCATTTAAAGTGTGATTCTGTTCTGATGAGGGACTGTCTAAAAATGATACCTCCTTATACACAAAGGCAGATCTGTTGAGTAGAGTTTAAATTGCTTACTCTGGTAACAAAAGTAAGTTCTTAGTACTTTTTATGGCTGTTAACCCCACACGGCAAATGCCACTTTGGGAGGGAGAACTGAATTCTCCTCTGGCTCATACATCATCAACAGACATTTTAGGTATGTTCCAACCACCGGTCAAGCCCTATCCTTGCTTACACTTGAGTGACCCTATGGAAAATTTTGGGGGACACCCAGCTGTAATTGAGGACAGGGGTTTGGCTTGCAGACTAGTCATCGCTCACTCAAACGAAGCCAGCATGACTGGCAGAGCCCAGAGTCAGTTTGCAGGGGTGATGGTTAGGAAAAACCCTCTCTTGACTCATAAACTGAGTACGTTTGAGCTGGAGCTACACCAGGCCATATTTATTTCAAATTTTAATCTTCTCGGTACCCTTAAGGGAACAGAGAAACTGAATGGCTTGGCCACTAGCTAGGCTGAGAGCTCAAGGGTTCCTGGTTCTTATTCTGCTCACTAGATCATCACACTGCCTCACTCTTCTTAGCCATACACCCGCACATGTACACATATTCATCTCTTTCCCATATACACACCTTCAATACAGTGGGTTGTGGCCAGAGCCCCATTGTTAAATATACACTGGCGCATCAGTGGAATGAAGTCAGGGCATGTCATCTAAAACTCCAAACTTTGAATGGAGCCAGAGCTGTAATCCAGCAGCACCTGCCTCCCCTATGGCTGGTGGACCAGCGTCCACCAAAAGAACATAATGTTCAATCCTGTTCCCTCAGCCTCTCCCTCAAACCACACTCATGTGCCACCCAGCTAATAGGTGAGAGAGAGCCCAATATAATATGTGTGTATGTGATTTTTCACACTATTTGTACACAATGTAGCTCCATACTCCAGTTTGCAGGATCTGGTCCCAGTGCTCTTCACTGTACCTGGTCAATAATGCCCATACAGACAGCAACGTTCTACCCCTTACCACTATCCATGTTCCTCTGTGCTTCATTTGACTCCTGCTGGGTCCCAACACAACCCTCATCTCATCCCTCAGGTCAAACAATAACCCCCTGCCTGGATCTGAGGGCAGCACCAGTCAATTATTGCCATGGGATTAAAACACTTGGGGTGAAATCTTGGCCCCATTGAAGTCAACAGCAAAGCTACCATTGACTTCAGTAGGGTGAGTGTTTCACTCTTAGATTGCATAATCACTCTCACTTAATTCCTAAGCTCCTTGAGGCAGGCATCTTTTCTTCCTACATGCGTGTAAAGCACCATTTATGCCTCTATTGCTTTATAAATGATGATATGGTTTCCTTCAACCAGTACACAGCATCATTGCAGAAATGAGTCTATAGCTTACTGGTATGTCCAGCCTAGCGCTGTGTAATATCATACTGTGAGCGTCCAGGATCACTGGAATTCTCTACCTCATAGTGGGTTCTGTGGCCAGTATTAGCATTACAAAACATGCTTTATTTACTATACATATCGCCCTCAAAATTGTCTACCCCCCATCTCGGAAATTGCCATAGAATTCAGATGCCTTGCATGTAGCTATTGATTAATAGTAAAACAATACTCCACTCCAGCATTACTTAGGGAAACCATCTATTGCATTGTACCGTGAATAGCAGCATTGATTGAAGCGATATTTAATCCCAGTGAAGCACATGATACATGGTCTAGGATTTCTAGTATATTCATCATATAATGTGCACCACTGGGATTAAATATCTCTTCTGTAAAGTTGTCTAGATCAGTGTTTTTTGTTTTGCAAAAAATGCTGAATGTGATTATCAGTGGTTCTTTAAAAATGACCATTATGCCACCAGTTATGAACCTCACAGGTACATGACTGTAACATAGTTGGAATACATTGGTGGGTAAGAACATGTGTATTATAATACACCTGTTCTTGCTATAAAAAAGTGGTTGAAAAGGATGTGACCTACCATCAATCGCATTAACTGACTACAACCGTAAGTTCAATTGGACATGCTGAAAAATGCTGGCTGTTTGTCCTAGGGGAAAAGAAAGGAGGAGGGGTGTGGGATTTGAAAATGTAGAAAAAATGTCTTGAGAGCCCTGGCTATGATAAGCAGACAGTCAAAGGCCCCAATTCAGGTCAGTACATAAGCATGTAAGTCATGTGATAATCACAGGCCTAATTTTAAGCATGTGAGCCAAGTACCTTGCAGAATCCAGCCCTATATGATGTATGTTAGACAATATGTGGACCTCAGTCCTGAGCTGTGCTTAAGCTCACACTTGATCTAAATGCATACTTGTGCCATTCGCCACATTTATATTTCCCCTGATCTTTGGCCTTACTGGAGACCAAAACAACCTTCAGCATAGCTTAGAGCAGCCTAAAGACTGCTCCAGGTTGCACTGGTTAGAGCAGTTCTCTACGAACCTCTCCCCTGGCTGAGGATTGTGCAGAGCACTGTGCACTCTGGCCTTGTCCCTTCCACTCATGGCCACACCCTCCAGGTGCCTTGTGCTGAGGTATACTCAGCTGGCTGCTAAAGGCAGCTTTAAGTGCCCGTTGCACTACAGAATGGCTCAGAATGGCTGAACATCTGGCCTGTGATATTTGATACACTCAGGAAGATGTACAATGCTATGGATTAAACCAATTTGCCTTTGAAATGGCCATTGTACATTGTTTTTGCAATTATAAAATGTTGGTTATACTTCGTGTCTAGGTGAATAATCATTTGGCAAGGAGTTTTCTAAAATTTTAGGGAAAATATGCCAACATAGTACCCGCCCTATAACGACCCATGGGAAACCACTCTCATTTCTTTGGACTTCTGCTGCAATACGCCCAAGGAACATAAGGAATGGAGAGGTAGCCAATTAGGTTACTTAGCTTGTAAGATCTTTGGGGCAGGGACCGTCTTTTTAGATCAGTGTTTGTGCAGTGCCTAGCCCAGTGGAATCCCAGTCCATGACTGGCACTATCACAACACAGGGAAGTAATAATAACTACAATGAAAAGAGTTGTTTCCCTGGGATCCCATTGGTGACACTGAAAGCCTTCTTAGAGGCAAATCTGTTCTGATGTGTTTACGTACTCAGCAGCCTCTCACCAGGGGAAATATACATCCAGCAGAGAACACCAGCCGACACGCATGTAAATCAAGAGGGGGCAGGAATGGTCTTCACTTGTCCTCCAGGGTTGCCTTAGCCTCTGTGCTCATATTTTATGGAGCTGTCCAAAGTGGTGAAATGCCAATACTTTCTGTCTATGCCATAAAATAATGAAGTACTAAGGGAGACAACATCTCCTGCCTATAGACACCAGAAGAGCCTATTTATTTTCACCCTCTGTTCATTTGTTTTGCCCTACTGCGGCAGGTACATTTTTTTATAGTAGCTGCAATTTTTAAAGAGCATTGTTTTTTGAGAATTTGGCACTTACGATGAAAGGAAGAAGAAAAGATGCACCTGGTTTGTGTGCCTGATAATATCCTGTAAAGAGCTAACCCTGTGATTTCCATGGATTCCATTCGCTCTCCTTGGAAATCATTTAAAAAACAAAGATATGTTTAAAAACCAGAAAGGATCCAAAGGGAGTGAGCTGCCCAAATACCGTTAAAATTCAGTGGGAGTTGGGAACCTAGCTAACTAGCTGTGGTATTAATATGGTCCCATTACTGTAGTATCTGAGTGCCTCCCAGTCTTTAATGTATTTCTCCTCACAACACCCCTATGAGGTAGGGAAATGCCATAATCCCCATTGTACAGATGGAGAATTGAGGCACAGAGAGATTAAGTGACTTGTCCAAGGACACACAGGGAGTCTGCTGCCAAGCAAAGAATTGAACCTGAGTCCTAGGCTATGATCCTAATCACTAGATCATCCTCTTGCTCCTAATGCCCTTAAGCTCCTCTGCACGTCCTAGCCTTGTATAGCAATTGGTTTAAAAACAAGATTCTGGGCTTCAGTTTATTCCAGGGTTAGCGGCTTTCCTGAAGTTGAGGCCGGAGACTATGGGGAATGAGGTGGTACCTGTCACATGAGCTCGTCTTAGACTCAGGAGATGACGATAACGTCCCTTAAATTAGCAATGAAGTCTCTGATTGGGCTTGCAGTTTAGAAGGCTTGATAATTTCAATGTTCTAAGTAAATCTGTTCTAAATTCCTCGGATTGATACATATCTCCACTGGCGATACCCATAAATGGAGTGGTTGCCCTGTGACCAGCAGAGGGTGACTGAGATGGATTTCCTGTCCCCTCCCCCATATTTTAAAAGAACCTGGGTGGCAGGCAAGTCATTATGTGGGAGAGCTCCAGGACGTTGGGACTTGCTCCCCCACTTGGTCTAAAATAGCCCAGATTTGATGACCTGCTCGGCACGCTGCAAAATCTGTTCCATACGGTTTATGGAGAGGCCTAAGGCGATGCTTCCCATAATGACGAAGGGATGGAAAAGAAGTTCTGTCGGTGTGAAATGATTTTTTTAAAGCTGGTGGTATTTTATTGGATCAATAATGATGTGTCAGGGTGCCTAGAGCCTAAATAAATCCCCCTTTCCTCCCTTTTGTGACAACATTCTCCTTGACTCTTGCAATAACATGATAATTTATTATTCCATTTTCATTACAAGTTCCCTAGACATTCCCAACTCTGCCACTGACCTGCTGAGTGAACTTGGGCAAATTACTTTCCCTGACTTTGTTTCCCCTCCCACTCTGTGTGTGTACAGTGCCTAGCACGGTGGGGGCTGTGATCTCATAACACTAATTAGCACTAATGATGATCCCACGTCCGAAGGGTCTGTACGACCCCAGCAGCAAACTACCTGTGGGGGGGAAGGTACAAAAGTGACAAGTGATACCCACTGTGCAGTGACGGTCGTTTCTCTCTATCTGTACCATTTGACTGGCACTTGACCACCTCAATGCTTGTGTTGTCATACAGCAGTTTGTGGTGAGAAATGCTTCCTAGTTGCAGTTGATTATGGGGCGTAGTAACCTTGAACCGTCACCCAATGCAATGGCTGTGCAGGCAGGAAAAGGCTGCAGGTCTACAGTAAGCACAGCAGAAATGACTGGAGTCATTTGCTTGGATCTTCCATGCTCTTCTGCTTGTGGATGAATGTTTCAGAGTTAGTTGTTGCTTGGCCTTGGGGGAGCTGAAATACTTCGAGAACAGTTAATCCCAGGAGATTTCCATCTGCAAACAAACAAGGACCAGAAATCAGGGTCTCCTGGAACCAAAAAGCACAGGGGCTGGTTCAGAACCAGAGCTTCAAAATCTCTTCTGTCTTCCCCGTACCCTGTCAAAAAAAGAAAAAAAATAATGCAGAGAGCTTCAAGGAGACTAGATTTTGTCCCACTGCTATTTATCCCAATTTCTTATGGCACCAGACTGACGCAGAGTCAAAGCATGGAATAGGATGAGCAACGGCCTTATCAGGAGATGAAAATGTACTTCCTCTTTGTGGAGCTGCAAATGGATGAGAGTATTGGCAGGGAAATGAGGTTTTTCTAGCTTTTCTTTTAAATGTGGCCCAACGGAATCTCCATGATCAAAAATCTTCCCAGAAGGGACCTTTCACTTCTAAGTACTTTTCTAATAGCAGACATTTCACAGTGGTCATCTCTAGATGTCCACACCTGGGAGAATGATACTGTCTCAGCCCTGTCACACCTGTTGTCTCAGCCCAGAGTAGCAGAAACAAGCACTATTTAGGTTGTCATTGTATTAGCGCTCTGTGGCACTACAGCCATGAGGTCTGTCATCATAGATATGGATTTTAGTAAAGCATTTGAGATTGTGTCTCATGAAATCTTGCATGAAAAATCAATTCAAATTGGCTTGTGTAGAAGCACTGCTGTGCGGATTGAAAACTGGCTAAATGACCCTAAACAAAGAGCAATGATGACTAGCAATGTACTGAATTGTGGGGAAGTGTCTGGAGTGGGGGCCAAGACAGGCTCAGTGTTACGTAGCTCTGATTGAACATCTTCAGTACGGATGAGAGGAAATAAACAGGACATTGAATTGAATTTGCAGATGCTGCAACACTGGGGTGAGTTGCAAATACCCGTTTGGACAGAGAAACAATGCAAAGGAATTTTGAGAGATTAGAAACAACAGAAAATAACCAAGTGAGAGACAGATAAAAAAAAATGAAGGTAGCGAATCTGTGGGGAAATAATCTGCAACACGTTTACTTAGGCTAAGTTAGGGTGACCAGACAGCAAATGTGAAAAATCGGGACGGGGTGGGGGGTAATAGGAACCTATATAAGAAAAAGACCCAAAAATTGGGACTGTCCCTATAAAATTGGGACATCTGGTCACCCTAGGCTAAGTCTACACTGCACTGTTAGCCTGAGTGACTGGCACCTGGGTTAGCTTAGCCTGGGTGTGAGCAGCCACCTTGCAACACCCTACCTGTGTGAGTGTGTCCTTACTGTTTCTGCACTCACTCATGTATGTCTGGGGGCATATTCCATGATTGTTCGTGCTGAGGTGCTCTAGGATTCTTTCCTAGTTAGTTGTGTCCTTTGCCGGAGAACTTGTCTGTCATTCGGGGGAATTGTGGGAAAGTATAATCATTAGAGGACTATCAACACTTGAGTGATTTAGCTGCATCCTCACTGCAAAGTGGGTGGGTTCCAGCCTGAGTTAAAATGGAGCCTGGGTTCTAGCACCCACACACACCTCCCGCAGCCTTGTAAGCTACCCTGGGTTTATAGCACCTGCAAACATAGGTCAGAGGTTTTTCTATGTGGATGGTAGAGGGGTTGAGGCTAAAACCTGGATAAGAGCCCAAGTTAACTGTGCAGTGCTGACATCCCCTTAACGACAGGGAGATACATAGGAAGCCGCAGTTCTGGGAAAAGCCTCTGGGTGATAGTAGACAGCATATTAGAGCTAGGGAGACCAGATGTCCCGTTTTTATAGGGACAGTCCTGTTTTTTGGGACTTTTTCTTATATAGGCGCCTATTACTCCCCCTCCCCCCCACCACCACCACCGTTTTTTCACAGTTGCTAGCTGGTCACCCTAATTCGACCTGAGTTTGCAGGTTGACTAGGAAGCAGAAAAGGCCCAAATAACTTGGGACTGCATAATCAGAAGGCATCATTTCACGGAGCAGGGAGGTAATAGAGAAAAGCGATCAGATCTGGGGTAAAATCCTGGTCCCGTTGAAGTCAATGGGAGTTTTGCCCCGATGCACATAGGATTTCACCCCGATGCCTACACGGTGGGCCAAATTTGTCCTTGTAAATCCACTGATTTCAGTGGAGTTACTTGAGGGATGAATTTGGCCCATTGCATTCAATTCTGGCACCACATAAACAGAGCTGGGGATCAAAGAGCTGGAGAAAGGTTCAGGAGGCTGCTGAGTGTGATTTACGAGGGAAGACTAAAAGTACTAACTGGCTATAGTTCGGCCGACGTAGGGGGATGTGACAACAGTCTAGAAATGTTTGAAGGCTGTAAATGCCAGGGATTGAAAGGACTCACTCAGCGTGGTATATGGTGGGGGAGGGGGGCAATAACAGAGTGGGATGGGATGGGATTCAGAAAGGATACACGAAGGCAGAATAGAATTCCCGATAGTGAGCTTTGTTGTCCGTGTAACGGGAAGAGAGTGGAAGCCCTGAGCTTCAGTCCTGCACTGGCAACAAGAGGGACTGGTTATTTTCCCTGCTGACTAGATATTTTCTATCTATTTCTCCCCTTTTCTGATTTCTGTTGGAACTCCCAGTTCTCTGGATTGATTTAAAACCACCCCGGGTTGGAATTTGCGAGCCCCGAACACTGTAAATATACGACCGCGTCTAGGATCACCGGCATCGCCATGGCGCCAGCTTGCTGCTGACAGCATCCAGACATGCTCACACCATGCAGGGGTGGTGATGGTCAGACCATGTGCCACCATGACCCTGTGCATGCCCAGGTCTGACCACCATGATCTCAGCATTAGGCCTGGTATCATACAGTGAATTCCTGCCACTCCATATTACCTATGCATGAGGCGGAGGGGAAGGGGCCGGAGGAGGCACGCCCCAAAGGTTAGCCCCGCAGTGTTTTTTATGGAGAGGGGGTGACTCTCAGTCTGAGTTTTTCCCTGGATATAATGAAAACCCACATGTTCTAAGAATGCAGAGATACTGACATTTGAAGAGCAGCTGCCGAAGGGCTCTATTCCTTTTCCCCCTGGTACTAAACTTAACTTTCAGGGCTTAAGGGTTTAGCCATTTCAGATCTCATTGAGCAGACACTTAGCATATCATTTCCTCGCCGACCATTGTTCTAAACACTTACAGTTCTGCAGCACCGGCGCAACCCATTAGGCAACCTAGGCAGTCGCCTAGGGTGCTAATATTTGGGGGGCGGCGACCACCCCAGTCGTCGGTGGTTTTTCGGGGGCGGGACCTTCCACCGCCTCTGTCGGGGGCGGCATTTTGGGAGCGGAACCTTCCGCCGCCTCTGTTAGGGGCGGCATTTTGGGGGCGGGACCTTCCACCGCCTCTGTCGGGGGCGGCATTTTGGGGGCGGGACCTTCCACCGCCTAGGGCGGCAAAAAAGCTGGTGGCGTTTCTGCAGTTCTGCTGGGTTCAGAAAGAGCAGCACAAATGCGCATATTTCACCCTGGTTCCGATTTCTCTCTCTGAGCACTGGGCCAAAAGATGTCAGGTCAGGTCTTGGGGGGTTTGGGAAGAAAACGTGTGTGCAAGCAAACGCAGTACTTCTTGCTTTGCAAAGACGCTGCAGCATTAGACGGTGTCGGTTTTACCCTGTATTTATGGGCTTTGGTCTATTTTGCATCGTTAATAGATGTGCTTGAGGAGTGAAGTTCTGGAACAGCCTTCCATGGGGAGCAGTGGGGGCAAAAGACATAGCTGGCTTCAAGACTAAGCTTGACAAGTTTATGGAGGGGCTGGAATGATGGGATAGCCTAATTTTGGCAATTAATTGATCTTTGACTATTAGCGGTAAATATGCCCAATGGCCTGTGATGGGATGTTAGATGGGGTGGGATCTGAGTTACTACAGAGAATTCTTTCCTGGGTGTCTGGCTGATGAGTCTTGCCCACATGCTCAGGGTTTAGCTGATCGCCATATTTGGGGTCAGGAAGGAATTTTCCTCTGGGGCAGATTGGCAGAGGCTCTGGGGCGTTTTCGCCGTCCTCTGCAGCGTGGGGCACGGGTCACTTGCTGGAGGATTCTCTGCACCTTTAACAAGTCTTTAAACCATGATTTGAGGACTTCAATAGCTCAGACATAGGTTAGGGATTTATTACAGGAGTGGGTGGGTAAGATTCTGTGGTCTGCGTTGTTCAGGTGTGGCCTGCATTGTGCAGTATCAGAGGGGTAGCTGATCAGAGGGGGGGGCTGCATTGTGCAGAGGATCATAATGGTCCCTTCTGACCTTAAAGTCTCTGAGTCTATGGTGTTTGGGATGGGATGGGATGGGATGGATAGCCTAGTGAATGGGGACGGGGGAATTCTGAGGTCAGTTCCTGGCTCCTGCCACTGACTCCCTGGCTGAGATTGGACTAGTCACACATTCTCATCTGTAAAATGGGGATATGAGCTCTTCCTTTGTCTCTCTCGAGTCTACCTAGATTCTAAAATGTTCAGGGCAGGAACCCTCTCTCACTATAGGTATTGGCCAGTGCCTAAAAGTGCCTAATAGACCCCCAATCTCAACTGGTGCTACTGGAATACTTCTAAGGCAATGTTGTTGTAGCCATGTCGGCCCCAGGTTATTAGAGAGACAAGGTGGAGGAGATAATATCTTTTATTGGACCAACTTCTGTTGGTGAGAAAGGCAAGATGTTACCTCACCCACCTTCTCTTTCTACTACTTCTAATAAGTGTTGTTGTTTTAACCTTGCAAAATCCCATTCAAGTGAATGGACCCGCTCTGTACTAAATTAAATGTGCTTTTGCTGACACTCGGTCATATTGCATTAATGATACTAATGGCCGAAATTTTCAAACGTGACTAGTGATTTTGGGAACCTCAATTGTTAGGGTGTCCATCTTGAAACACTCTGTAAGGGTTGATTTCCAGGGGTGCTGAGCAGTTTCTGAAAATCAGGCTCCTTTTAGGTATCACAGGTTGCACACCCAAAACCACTAATCACTGTTGAAAATGTAGGCCATTGCGTAAGCCTAGTAAGATAGCTGCTGACCAATACAAGTGATAAATAATTTAAACGGGACATACATACAGATCTGGTCCCTTTCTTCACTGAGGCTGAAGACAGAGAATCATTTTTATTACCTCCCTGCCCTGCCTTCCTACTGCTATTCATATATTAAGAAGTTGAACAAGGGATCTTCTCTAAGAATGGAACATGGCCATGGCCATGAACTGCAGAGTTTGGTTTCAGAATTGAACACATCCAAAGTTCTGAGGTGCTCATATCTAGGATTTTGTGTCAGGCCTATTTTTAAAAACACTGCAAGACCGAGGCCTAATGAGCGGAGTTAGGGACAGATTATTATTTTATGTATTAATCATATTGATTACAATAGTGCCTTAAGACCAACCAAGAATGGGGCTCCATTATAGACACTGTACAAAACACAGAGTAGTAGACAATCCCTTCCCTGAGGAGCTTAACCTCAACCTGCTCCTCTCCTCTGAGACCCCATAAATAAAGGGTCACTCCATCCATAACTCTAAATATCTTGTCTTTGAGTGAGGACAATTTTGTGGTTTGTTCCTTAGTACAAAAAGTACCAAATCTCTCCCATTTCATCTACTTGGTATATGCAGTCTAAATTCTGACCATGGGTACTTGCATGCAACTCATGCTGGGCTGAATGGGATCTGTGGACAGATATCAGAAGGCGGTGAACTCAGAGGCTCTACAAATACTGCCAAACCTTATTGATCAAAGCTATGACTATTGTCTCTATTAATCCCAGAGTAGCAGACGCTCCATATCCTCGATAGCATTTTGTTTAGGTTTCTATGAGTCTCTTCTGTGTAAGTGCCTATAACCAGGGCAATGATGCATGAGTTTTGAAATGTGGGGTTATGTTTTGTAATGCACAAAAAAAAATCCATAGAAAAAGGGATATTGGAGTGTCTGAATATGTCTTTCAGACCTTGAAAAGAGTGAGCCAGATTCTGTTCCCAGCAGCAGTGGTATTCATTTGGAGCAGCTCCATGGACTTCAGTACAATTACTCTGAATTTACACTGGTGTAACTGAGAGCAGAATTTGGCCTGGTAATTTTATTTATGAAATTCCTAACTGGGTGGATGAAGGCACTCAAAGGTCTCCGAGTCACAGATCAAGGCAAATAGCACGTCATAATATGTTAAACAAATAACGATAATGCAAACCGCAGGAAAATAGAGAGAGGAGGAAGGAAAAATACATTCCCTGCCTGGGAAACTGTTGGATATTTAGAACCAGGGAAGACATAGCTTAGAGGGGAGGGGATTTCCTAGGCTCAGTTCCCCATAACCCCTACAAATAAATTGCTGCTTGATGGTCTGCTTGCCATGAGTTTATCGTATTTTGCGTGGTGCTTTTGTGAATGATTTCTAGCTGGTGAAATAGCTCACTCAGAGGCAGGAAAATGGGAGTTAAAATGGAAATCATAGATGTTAGAGATGGGGAAAATACCTTGTCACCGTATTAAGAGAACTGCACAGCAAGAAATATTTGTTGCAGTCTCATATTTTAGGATGATTAGAAACATATATATGAGATAGATAATTTCTTTCCTGGAAGCCTTTCCGTTAATAATAATTATGAATGAGAGAGTACGTTCCTGATTTATAGGGGTATATTGAATGCAAGAATTAGTTAAAGTCATGTTACTGGAGAGCCACTGACTCTGCTCCGGCTGTTTATTCGCTGTTTGGGTAATAAGTTAAGACAATGAGGAAGCGTGCTGAGCTATTTGGCAGTGAAATGAATCCCTAAGGAGATCAGTACAATATTGTTTACTGGCGGGGAGCCTCATGTGCCGAAGGGTCAGGGTTTTGCAATTCTGTAGAGAATCAGGTAAACAAAAAGTCCCTGTTTTAACACTGGCTTCATTACAAGAAAATATGACGAGGATCATTAGTGCCAGGGCCATCATTATCCTCCAGTCAGATTAGTTTTCTCTATCTTTTGAGGCAGAAAGTCTGACAAAAATAATGGCTGGTTCCTGTTAAATCAGATACAGTCAAATAATAGTGATACCAGTGAGATTGAGGTTTGCAAAATTTAGTTCCGAAGGGAAGAGAAATTATAGTTCTGAGCCTGCTTGCGGCTACGCCAGCCGTATGGTTAGGTGGCTTGCTATGCAGATAAACAGGCCAGAATAAAAGGGCTGTGCAGGAAGAGATGGCAAGAAAAATAGGAACTAATCAGCAGAGGCAGCCACTGTAATAATGCACTAAACATGGAAAATTGCATTATATTAGCTCCTCTTTCTCAGTGTATACGTGAGACACAAAATCATCAGTCGACAATTCACGGTAACAATGCAACACTGCAGACTTTCGCAGCTTCGTTTTCGCCGGGGAAAGAGTTCACGATGCATCGTCTCGCCCTTCTAACGATGAGCTGGTCAAAGCAGGGCCTGATAAATGAGCACAGCCCATTGAGTTCTAAAATGTGCCATGAGGAATAGGTCAGTCTGTCTGCCTATCTTGGATGCTTCTACAGCTCCAATCATCCTAGTTCTGAGGTGCTAACGTGCCCTGTGACTTCACTTTATGGGGGAGGAGAAAATGGGTCCATTGCAGTTTTTTTTAATAACATGTAAATTTGTTTGGAAATTGGGTACGTCCCTCTGACTCCCAGCAAACAGCCAGTGCAGCCCGGGTGTTGCAAGATTCAGGAATCCTGCTGACATTTGTATGGGATTAGACTAGTTGCCTCTAATAAAGACAATATCACCAGAAGGGAAGAGAGCCAAATTTATACAAATGTAGTCACAAATTGAAAAAGAAAGAAGGCAAAATCAGGATAAAAAACATCCAAAAGTCAATCTTAAAAATCCTGTTTCTCTCCACTGTTTCGATCAGCTGCTCCAACCATGATCAGTACATAAATCTGTCCACAGCTACAGGATGTTGGAAAGTTACTGAGAGACTGCCACATACAACCACTGGGTGTGAAAGGAAGGATGCGGCTTCAGGTACAAACTGCTATGTGTTGTCCAACCCTACGTTTCTCCTCTCTGAGGAACAAAGCCTGCTAGGTACAACAACAACAAAAAGAGGCTGTTCATAGCAGCATGAACGAACGCTGAAGAGAATCTCTAAAACTGGCTTATACAACATGTAAGCAAATGGTCTTTTCCCTGGTCACTCTTCATGGGAAAGACAATGGACCACTGAAAATACCTGGGAAGCACTTTGACCGGTACTGCTCCAATGGGAACATAGCTGCTCTTTCTTCTGTATATTGGTAAATGCAAAGTAATGCACGTTGGAAAACATAATCCCAACTATATGTACAAAATGATGGGGTCTAAATTAGCTGTTACCACTCAAGAAAGAGATCTTGGAGTCATTGTGAATAACATCTGCTCAACGTGTGGCAGCAGTCAAAAAAGCTAACAGAATGTTAGGAAAGGGATAGACAACAAGACAGAAAATATAATAATGCCTCTATATAAATCCATTGTATGCCCACATCTTGAATACTGTATGCAGATTTGGACACCCCATCTCAAAAAAATATATTGGCATTGGAAAAGGTACAGAGAAGGGCAACTAAAATGATTAGGGGTATGGAACAGCTTCTGTATGAGGAGAGATTAAAAAGACGAGGTCTTTTCAGCTTGGAAAAGAGAGAACTAAAGGGGGATATGATAAAGGTCTATAAAATCTTGACGGAGGTAGAGAAAATGAATAAGGAAGTGATATTTACTCCTTCACAGAACACAAGAACTAGGGGTCACCCAATGATATTAACAGGCAGAAGGTTTAAAGCAAACAAATGGAAGTACTTCTTCACACAACTCACAGTCAGCCTGTGGAAGTCTTGGCCTTCACAACATCCCCTGGAAAAAACTAAACAGGGTTCAAAAAAGAACTAGATAAGTTCCTGGAGGATAGGTCCATCAATGGCTGTTAGCCAGGATGGGCAGGGATGCAACACCATGTCCCTGTTCTCTGTTTGCCAGAAGCTGGGAGGGGATAACAGGGGATGAGTCATTCGATTGCCTGTTCAGTTCATTCCCTCTGAAGCACCTGGCATTGGCCATTGTTGGAAGACAGGATACTGGGCTAGATGGACCATTGGTCTGACCCAATATGGCTGTTCTTATGTATCTGTCATTTCTGAATGACAATATAAACTAATGGCAAAATTTTCACAAGCGTTCAATATTGGCTTAATCTGCTCTAATTGAATTTATAGTAAAACTCCCATTGATGACGATAGAGGCAGAATTTCATAGATTGTAAGACCAGGAGGTACCATTGGGCTTATCTAGGAGGACCTGAGGTAGACCAAGGCTGACCCTTTCTGAAAATTCCATTCTAGACCAAAGCCTGATACTGCTTTACCTTTACTTCCTGCAGCATCATGATCAAACAATGCACATTCCCTGCCATTACCACCTTCCTGAGGTCAAATGGAACATCCCATCTAAAATTGCTGCCCCGTCTGACCTAGAAACCACTTACAGTTTCTGGTAAAGGTTAAATGGACAGAGCTAGGCATGCCGCTCTCATTGAACGACATTTTCAAACACAGGTGCCTAAAGCTGGCATTTTCAAAAGGGACCTAAATGAGTTAGATGCATTAAAACTCACGCGGACTCTCCAGGCCCTTTAAAATCACAGCTTAGATTCACGTGGAGGCACCTAAATAAAAGCATCCTATTTCTTCAGAAACGCTGAGCATTCAGCTTCAACTGGGAGCTGCAGCTACCTTTCACAACCACGCCACTTTCCTGTGGGTACCCAAATCTGGATTTAGGTGTCCAGCTTTAAGGTTCTAGCTTTGAATGTTTTTGGCCATTAACTCCTGCAAGAAACCCCTACAATGATATTTGGATGATGCCTCTGATCTGCCTCATCTCTCGGAGATAGGTAACATAAGGCAAACTGGCACGTCAGCAAATATCACAAGCTGAGGATGATGTCTCTTCAGCCTTCTAATACAGTCATACCGGTTTGCTTAAAACAAACAAATGTATTTCTGTACTGACCAGGACTCTGTCTCGCGACCTCTACTTTCCCTTCCCTAATCAGCTAGGTGGGCCCCAGATTGAACTAACAGCTTCAAGCTGCTTTATTCCCTGAAGATGGTCAGAACTGCTAATTGAAATGTCAAAGAGAATCAGGTTTCTGTTAGACAAACTTTTACCTGGTTTTGTGTGTGTTTGTTTTTTAATCTCTCGGACAAATGGTTTGTAGGTAAGATGTAATGCTTTAGTTTGTTTCCTTTAGGCTTCTCTGTTGGTCTGTGTGTGTGAACACTCATACAGTGAAATTCCATCTCTGAAAGTAATTTTCACTGAGCAGTATCACTCTCAACTGTAGATTACTATCGCTGACTGGAATTGTGATCTGGTCACTGAAATGCATTGAAACGTTCCTGGCCTTTCGATAAACAGAGTTCCCTATATCTGCATCTACTCTACGTGGATTCCACCAGTCGGCCCAATTTTCAAACCTGGGCTGCTTAGTAGGACATGTAAATCCCACATATAGAAACCCAAATCAACACCCAGATAAGTAAAGTGTTCTTCCGTGAGTGCTGAATTTCGGCATCCGAATGTGGGATTTGAACATCCTATTAAGATATCCATGTTCGAGAATTGGTGGAGGAGGCTGTGAGTGTGCGTAACGTGTAATAAATGGCTCTGAACCAAATCTATAGATTAATTTGGGAAAGCATTGGGGGTTTGAAATCCAGCTGTGGATTTTGCTGCTTGAGATCAACTCAAACACAGCCCCATAGATACACACAGGTGCATTGAGAATTCATGATGGTGAGCAGCAAAACAGGCTCTTTGTTTTAGTGAGTGGGGCAGTTGGCAGAACTTGAAAGGAAATGGGTTAAGCTGAAAGTGGGCTAAGCTTTGCTGTGACACTCATAGACTTTAAAGCCAGAAGGGACCATTATGATCTTCTAGTCTGACTTCCTGCACATCGCAGGCCACAGAACCTCTCCAACTCACGCCTGTAATAGACCCCTCACCCTGGTCTAAGTTACTAAACTCCTCAAATCATGATTTAAAGACCGAGAATCCGCCATTTACTCTACTTTAAACCTGTAAGTGACCCCTGCCCCAGGCTGCAGAGGAAGGCAATAAACCCCCAGGGTCTCTGCCAATGTGACCCAGAGGGAAATTCCTTCCCAATCCCAAATATGGTGATCATTTGAGCAGGTGGGCAGGACCCACCAACCGGAAACCTAGAAAAGTATTCTCTGTGGTAACTCAGAGCCCTCCTCATCTAGTGTCCCATCTCTGGCTGTTGGGGATTTTTGCTACTGGCAGTTGCTAATGGGCCACAAATTATAGGCAGTCCCATCATCCCCTCCCCTCCATACATTTATCAAGCTCAGCCTTTACGCCAGTTAGGGTTTTTTTTGCCCCCACTGCTCCCCTTGAAAGGCAGTTCCAGAACTTCACCCCTCTGATGGTTAGAAATCTTCGTCTCATTTCAAGCCTAAACAGTTTATAGTCATTTGTTCTTGTGTCAACATTAGCACTTAGCTTAAATAACTCCTCTCTTTCCCTGGTATTTATCCCTCTAATGTATTTACAGAGAGGAATCATACCTCCCCTCAGCCTTCATTTGGTTAGGCTAAACAAGCCAAGCTCTTTGAGTCTCCTCTCATAGGTAGGTTTTCCATTCCTCAGATCCTCCCAGTACCCCTTCCCTGCACCTCTTCCAGTTTGAATTCATCTTTCTTAAACCTGGGAGACCAGAATTGCACACAGTATTCCAGATGAGGTCTCATCGGTGCCTTGTATAATGGTGCCAACACTTCCGTATCGCTGCTGGAAATACCTCTCCTGAGGTATTTGTTTAGGTGTTGGGCCATGCCCAAATTAACTTTAATCTCCATCTCATCCTGAATGCTTCTTCTTTCCTTGTTTTCCTTTGATTTATATGACTATAGAACAGGGGTTCCCAAACTTGGTTCGCAGCTTGTTCAGGGAAAGCCCCTGGCGGACTGTGAGATACTGAGCGTCTACAGGTATGGCCGCTCGCAGCTCACAGTGGCTGCGGTTTGCCATTCCCGGCCAATGGGAGCTGCAGGAAGAACCGCAGCCACTGGGAGCTGTGAGCGGCCATACCTGTGGACGCTTAGGTAAACAAAGCATCTCGCGGCCCACCAGGGGCTTACCCTGAACAAGTCACGAACCAAGTTTGGGAATCCCTGCTATAGAGCCTTTTGCAATTGATTTTAATTCCCTTTGTAAGGTCCAACTCTGCTTGGCTTTTGGCAGTTCTTACTTTATCCCTCCACTTTCTGACCTCCAAGAGGTAGCTCTCCTTACTGATCCCTCTCCTTTTCCATTCCTTGTAGGCTTTCTGCTTTCTCTTAATCACCCGTTTGAGATGCTTGCTCATCCAGCTTGGTCTGCAACCCTTCCCCACACATTTTTTCCCTTGCTTGGGATGATGGCTTCAGCTAACTTCTGCAACTTTGACTTATAGTAATTCTAAGCCTCCTCCACATTCGGATCCTTGAGTTCTTCAGACCAGTCCACTTCTCTAAGTAAGTCCCATAATTTTTTTAAGTCTGCCCTTCTGAAATCAAGGACTCTAGTTGCAGACCCTTTTTTGTTTACTCCTTTCCCTGTCCTGTCTCCTTCCAATTGCATCTCAGTTTACATGTGTGGCTCATTCTACCATGTTTCATTTTAGTGTGATTTGGAAGGAGAGCATGTTGGCTGTGTACAGAGGAGATTTTTTTTTTCTTTGGGGATGGGGCTTTCCACCCAGCAACTACATAAAGTAATCTCCTCACTGGTAATAAAGTTCTGAAATACATTATTTATTAATGTCTTCAATAGGCAGGGGGGTGACTGTCTATGTGGATGTTTCTTTACTGTTTATGGATATGTATGTGCATAATTTCTGAGAGCGTGAGAAGGGGGAATTACAGCTGGAATAATGAGCAATACTTTTATTGTTCCCCGCTAGAGAGGGGGCATGTCTACCGCCTCTGGGTTTGATCTGCTCTTCAGTTCTCTCCCACTGTTCTCCTCTATAGTAGCCACAGGGCAGTGATGGTCCATCACCAGGTATTTCATCCATGACATGTTCTCCTCACAGCACTTTTCCCCCTTATACTTTAAGGGTACGTCCACACTGCAGCAGCGAGTCTCAGAGGGTAAAAATAACCGTGTAAACATTCCTGCTTGGGCTGGAGCCCGGGCTGTGAAACCTGGTGAGGTGGGCGGGTCCCAGAGCCTGGGCTTCAGCCTGAGCCTGAACATCTACACTGCTATTTTTAGCCCTATAGCACAAGACCCGTGAGCCCAAGTCAGTTGACATAGGGTCTGAGACTCTCTGTTGCAGGGTGATTTATTTCAGCCTAGATGTACCCTTAGACAGCCAGAGCTGGTTTTAGTTTTCTCCATCCAACCCACTCATGAGCACATGCAACATGCAACCTCTTTAATTAAATGTGGCATGATGAAATGCCAGTGACAAAAAGCAGCGAGATAGTGTGTATGCCATCCGATGTTGTGATGTCAGGTTCTAACCACCCTTAATCGCCACCACCACCAGATTTCACCTTCCATTGGTTACCATTCTTGTTGTTTGTGGACACACAGGGGCACATTTTCAGCCCCTGTGCACCTGGTTTGGCACACCTCACTTCATGTGTGCACCAGCTAGCATCCACAAGCGTAGGGGTGCATCAGACATGCACATGGAAACCTCTTGTTTGCACACACAAATTAGGTGCAATCAGTTGCCAATCCAAAAGTGGAATCACTAAAATGGAGACCAGGGCTGAGCGTTCCAATGCCCTTTAATGTTCCAATTTATAATCCTCTCCTTAATTATCCAGTGAAAAGCTCAATAAAACAAATCACTATAATTTCATACTTGTATTCCCTGACTTTTTCAGTTTACTTAAGAATGCAAGAGCCATTAAAGAGCTCTTTCTCACGCGGGATCACTTTCAAATGGATCATACTTATAAAATGGATTTATGCTCCTATCTTGTGTTTTTATCACAATTTTCCTTGCCAGTTTTGCTAATTACCCAAGACGTTTTGTTTAAACAAGTGCTGTCTCCCTTGCACTCCATCTTCTCCTAGATAATCCAGCTGTGAAGTCATAATGCTGAGTTTGTGACATTCCCATAGCAACTGACTGTGATGTCACAAACAGGGGATTACAACTTTGCCGGAGGATCAAAGCAAAGACAAGGGGGCTGGGAGGATGAAACACTTTTTTATTCTCACACAGATATATTGAAATAAGGAGTGAGAAAGGGAGAGAACTGAGAATTCGGAAAGTTCCTGGGAAAATAAATTGCTCTTTTAATGTTCCTCTTTCCCCTAAGTTAGTCCAATAAATGGTTCTATGTGAGGCCCACGAAAAGACCTTTGTATTCCATTCAAACCAGCTGTTAATTTCATCAGATGGCAGAATCCGTCTAGATCTCTTGTCACCTGAGAGCTAGTGGGAGTTTTTCATGAATACAGATAACAAGGTCTCCTGGATTCCAGTGGATCAGGACTGCAGGATCAAGCTCATAGACCTTTTTGTCTGAGCATCTACGAGCACTTTTTAAAAACAATATAATTACACCTCCTAATACCCCTGCATTGTGGATAAGCAGGCTTGGCAGAGTTTTATTTTTCATTTTTTATAATTTAATATTGGTTTATTTTGAATGTTTGTATTAGTTTTCATAGTTGTGCAAAATCCTGGGGTTTAAGCAGTTTTTATTTTTATCCATTTAAATTGTCACCGTTGCAGGAAATGATGGGGGTGGTCAGACAATAATGGGTGTCCTGCAATAATCCTTTAATTACAGCCGACCTTGAGATTCAAAAAGTTAAAGCCTTATACCTGTTGAAACACAAATTGACAACATCACATGTCAAACTACGCCAAGTAAATATCCTTAAATCACATGGTAGTAAGTTCTCAAGCAGCGTGTTTCTTACTTTGCCTAGCTTCAAACTTCGATGATTATTGATGGACATTTTTGTGCGTGGCTGGTGAAATCAGCATTTACGGACATTTGACAATACAAATCTAATCCTTCCAAGCCTCTGGAGAAGCAGCATGGTCTCTGCTTTACAGAGCAGGTAAATTGAGGCACGGGATGGGAAAGTGACTTTCCTGAGGTTTATCTGTCTTTGGTATTTTTAGGTTTCCAGTCACTGCATTATCCAGGCATGTCACCTAGATTTAAGATAAGCATAGCAAAGAATGAACTGGAAGAGTGGCAGTGAATGGGAGTTAAGCCCCCTATTGCTATTGGTGCCTTTGAAAAGCTCCCCTTGGTTCTTACCCGTAGTGATCTCAGTATGGTTTATCTATACTGCAATAAAACACCCACGGCTGGCCCACGTCAGCTGACTGAGGGTCATGGGGTTTGGGCTACGGAGCTATCAAGCAGTGGTGTAGATGTTGGGGCTTGGGATGGAGCCTGGATGTCTATACTCCAATTTTATAGCCCTGCACCCTGACCCTGTGAACCCGAGTCAGCTGACATGGGCCAGGCAAGGGTGTTTTACTGCAGTGGTGACGTACCCATAGTGACACGTCAGCCTGCTGTAGCGAGGCAGCATGGTCCCGGGGTAGGGCACTGGACTGGCACTCAGGAGATCTGGGTTCTGCTCTGCCCTGACCTGCTGTGTGACCTAGGGGAAGTCACTTACCTCCTCCATTCCTCATCCCTCCTTGTTTAAGTTGCCTATTTAGATTGTAAATTCTTTAGGGCAGGGACTGTCTCTTTCTATGTATTTGTACAGCACCTAGCGCAGCGGGCTCCCGATATTGCTTGGGAGTGCTGTAGTATTAATAATAAACATAGGAATCCAGGAGTTCCAATCTCCATTCCCCTGATCTAACCACTTATTCACATTGTCCCATCTTGTAATGTGAACAAATATATTCATTCCTTGCTTTCTTTAGTGTTTGTTGTCTTATGTTATAGTATTAAAAATAATGTAATGCCATATACACATTCCCAGCTGACATGAAAATGACTTTAGGACAATACTTCATTTCACACTTCAGGGCAAATCAGGAGAGAAAGAATGGATCTAGCAACTGACTAACACAAATTAAGTGAGACATCTAAAATGACAAACCCCAAACTTACATAAAAATCAGTTATTTGGCTTCCCTGTGTAACTTCTTTAGCAGGCAATAGAGAATCAAGCAGACAGCAGAATCAATCCTTTTATTTTATTTTTTCTAAGCGAGGAATAAAAACAATATTTCAAAGCCAGCAGTGTCTCACCCAAGCAGTAACGGGGAAAAATAGACATCGCAGGAGAACTTACTGTCCTATCTCACAGCTTCTCAGATCATAACTTCTAAGCTGGATTCAACAGAAATAAATGTTCGTTAGTTCCAGTGGTGGCTTTTGGAAACACAGCTAATGGAACAAAACTAAAAAAATTGTTATAACATTTTGACAAGCGCTTAAATATTTAATGCTATGCATAGCGAAACCCAATGACTGGAAGTTCATAGAACACCTGCAGGAAGCTGTGCCCTTTGTTAAGAAGAAATAGAGTCCCCTTGTGTACATAGGGTGAAAATTAAGCAAATGATATTTGAACTACTCGTTAGTAAACAAGCACTCCAGGCATTGTGAGTTAAAAGCACTGAGAACTGAAAGTGCATCTCTTCAGCCCACTGCTGTAGTTAAACAGCAGAGCTAGTGCTTTCTGTGAATTCATGTGTCTCTCTCGGTGTCTGTACGGCTGCTGGTTTGAAATAGAGGGAGCAAGCCCCCATGGTCTATTGCTTATTGGGCACTGTAGAGAAAAAGAACCTGTGAGAGCATTCCAGTTCTTAGAAGGAGATACTTGGGTGGGTATCGTACACTAGCTGATGAGGGGGCTGAGGAAAATTCGTAACACTACACACCACAGAGACAGAGGAGATGAAGGGACTGCAGGGATTAAATAGGATCTGCTGAAATCCTTCCAAAGCAGGCTTAAGAATTAAGAGCCAACAATGTCATATTGAGGGTCATTCTCCATAGGATTCCTCAGGCCCACTGTCCAGAGTTTTGTGCCAATGCTGCTTGGTCATCCCATTTTAGACCCCTTGGGGGAGGAAAACCCATGACTCCAGCAGAAGCCAGTCTGGCTTTGTGCAATGGATCTTTCACTCTTCCGCTGCTGAGGCAAATCTCAGACCTCACAAACAGGAGCCCAGAAAAGGTCATTGGCCTGAGGGGAGGGATTGAACTGTCGGTGTACGTTTCACATTTGCTTTGAATTCAGGCATGGTTGGAAACGTAATGACAGGGAGAAGGTGGTGAATAAAGGAGTCAATAAATGTAGCTGCTTCCATTTGAGTCCCATTCATACCAGAAGGTGGGTGTTTCTGTAGCCCTGCCAGTAAGAACAGACTATCAGCAACAGTGATGAAGAAGTGTATATCAATAACATCATGTGACTTGGAAGGTGTACAGTGTCTATTCTGAGAGACAGGGCATCCAGATCCTACTATTATCTATTTGTTTTGCCGTAGCACTTAGAGGCCCCGGCCCCATTGTGCTAGCTGTTGTACAATCAGATAACAAAGTGGTGATCCTTGCCCCAGTGATGGGGTGTCCACCCCAAACAAGGCCTGAAGGGGAAATTAGTCCACTTAACCTATAGGTTGCACTTAGAGGACAGCCAGGGGGGGCTATGGTCTAATTGGCTGATGAAGTACAGCTGTGGGCAGGGTCGCCGAGAGCAAAGTGAAAAAAAATTTTCTGGCCCCCCAGCAAGGGCAAACCGGCTAAACAGGGCTGACGAGAGGCGGGGAAGCCAGGCCCAAGGCCCCCTTCTGGACTGCCGGGCCCCAGTAATTTGTATTGGTTCCCCCCCGTCCTTGTCGGCCCTGGCTGTGGGAGGAGCTGGGCCAGGTTTATAAAGCCAGGAAGCTGGCAACAGAAGGGGGCTGCAGGGAAGTAGTCTGCAGTTACTCCCTGGGAGATGTGTATGAGGCTACAGAGTTTATAATTTGTAGTTACTCCCTGGCAGGAGGGAGTCTGAGCTGGTACAACCAGAGAGTGGGAGGAACCAGAAGGAGTCCAGGAAGGAGCAACAGGGTCTGAGGGAAAACAGCCCTCAGTTGCCAGGTATAAGGTGCCTGGACTAGAACCCGGAGTAATGGGCAGGCCTGGGTTCCCCTACCAGCCACTGGGGAAGTGGTACCATTAGGGCAGTGCCAGAGAAGACTGCAGCGGTGGCTCCAGGCACCAGCGCAGCAAACGCATGCCTGGGGCGGCAAGCCGCGGGGGGTGGCCTGCCAGTTGCTGTGAGGGCCGCCATCAGGCTGCCTTCGGCGGCATGCCTGCGGGAGGTCCGCCGGTCCCGCGGTAATTCAGCGGCGGGGACGCCGATGGCGTGGCACCGGCGGACCTCCAGCAGGCATGCCGCCCAATCTGTATGGCCAGCGGACCGCACGCAGGCGTGCCGCCGAAAGCCGGCTGACTGACGTGCTTGGGGCGGCAAAAACCATAGAGTCACCCCTGGAAGACTGCCTGAGACTATTCATGTGGAAGGACTTTGACACCCCCAGAGGGGGAAACCGCATAGTGACCCGGCCAGAGGGCAGAGTCATGAAGAGGAGGCTGCAGTTCCTGCAATGGGGGGGGGCATAGAGAGAGAGAGGAAAAGATGGAGTGCCACTGCCAGAAGGGGCATCAGCCTGGGAGAGGGCTAATCCCCAGAGCCACCAGGAAGCAGCGCTGTCCAGGGGTGAGTACAGCTTTCCGATACAGCCCTGAAAAGCGTACAATATAAGATGAGCTATAACAAGAGATGAGGGGGCACAAGGCACCGATAAGACAGCTGTGATCAGCATGATAAGCAGTGGTCATAGCAAACCAGCCGCCTACCATCAGTGAGTTGTTTGGAGGCATCATGGCAGAGCTGAGGAGGGATTTGAGAGGAGGACAGCATGGTGGCTCTGCAGATATTTGATGGGGAACAGCTACCATGCATACATGGGTTGTAATGATTTTGTTTGTTTCAATACGTGTCTTGTTGTCTCTTTCTCCATGTGAATGAATGGTCTCCAAATCAGTCCTTTACCTGCTTGACTCTTAGTGCTCAGATCTGATCCAACTCTGCTCCCGCTGCTATGCTAGTATTTTCATCTCTGCTCCAGCTGTAGACTCCTCTGGGCAAGGACCGTGTCTTCACATAAGTGTGCACAGTGCCTAGTTCAATCCTGAATGTAGTTTATGGGAGCTACTGCAATGTAACTACATGTATCATGTCTGCATTGCAAAGGGCCATGGTATTGCAGTAACAAATAATAAATAATCCCTGCATTGGAAAAGAGTGCTAGGAGAGGACATGTCGCAAGCATCAGGAGGGATGTACCTGGAGGATAGACAGATGCCATCTATGAAGTCTGCAACTGTTGCAGACTGTCTGCCATCACTTAGTCCCTTTGATCCTCCCAGTAACCAAGCCAACCAGCTGAAGAAGCAAGCTTGATTCCTTTCATCCCCCCAGCAGAGAGACAAAAGCCAGCAGAAAATGATCTTTTCCCCCATTCCGTTTACAGACCAAGGGCTTCGTCTTTCAGACAGACAAACTCCTGAGCATGTGAGGTCTCATTGCAAATGACGTGCTTCTCTCTCTGATCTGGGTCTCTCTGTGGAATTTTTCTCACTGCAGCCAGGAAGCGGCGGCGGTCACAGCAGGGAGACTTTCACAGATCATTAGAGCTGAGTGTCCAACTTCACAAAGCCATCAACCCCAATCAAAGCAATTTAAAAGGGAAAGTTTCCTTTAATCATCGGCAGGCACTCACATTTGTTAGCGTTGCCAAATCTTTGGAGAATCACACACATCCCTATGCATATAGGCCCCTACGCACATAAGCTATCTCCACAGGAAAGGAAGCTTAATCGGAGCACGGTAATGAAATGAAATAGCTTCTTAGCCCTTCCATTATTTATTTGTAGGCCCAGCAGCGGGGTCAGCGGGGTTATCACTGTTAGCTCCATGTTTCATCACCGCTATCGTGTCTCAGCCTACAGGGGGATGTGAAGAAGGAGTCCTTTAGTTTACCGCCTCTTCAGATGAAAGTGGGTGGACAAAGGATCCTGCCTGACTGGACAGAGCCCACAGAAGGTTAAGAAGCTCCTCCTTTACAACCCTGAGTCTCAGAGGAGGAGATGATGTATGCAAAGTTTATAAACTGACTAATCACTGGAGCTCATCCTTGGCTAATGCCTCTGGAGCACTAAGTGGAAACATTCTTCTGAACAGAGGCAACCGATGACTATGACCTGATTACTGGAGAAGGTGTCAGAGAATTCTAGTTACTACATAAGACCTCTACTCCACCAATCCTCCCAGAGCTAGCAAGTCACCTGAAATCTGTGAGATGTGCCTTGCCTTTCACTCCCTCAGCTAGCTGCCGTATGCTCAAACATATGTGAAAACACGCTCCTGTGTTCACAATACCTACTCATACATACAATCATCGAGCACTGACTCATTCACACAGAGCCAGGCCCATGTGCGCATGCACACACAGACTGAGTGTATCCACATCCAACTGCCTCTGAAAACATTAGGTGCATGTACAAAATGCACCCGCATCCATAATTGACAATACATACATATGTGTACACACACAGCTACAGTATATATAATGCATAGTCACTACCATATATGTGCACAGTAATGATATGCATATAAAACATGTGAACATGCGATATATTCAAATGCAGACATGAAAAACAGTCATACAGTTGCCAACATGCATCTGCATGCCGGGCCATGAAACATGTCCTTCTGCACACACAACAGCCAAAATGCACATGTGTGGGCACACACACAAATACATACTTACATATATATTTGCATGTATTTGCATACAAGAAACAAGAGCTGGTTAAAAGATGACATTTTTAAAAGCATTTATTAATTTATTTATGCGAGCATGTGAGTGAGACACTTCTAAATTTCCCCTTACATTTTTTGGATTTCCAGTGTGGGAAGCAATGTTTAGTTTTTCAAAATCCACCAACTAAACTTTTTTACCAAAACACCTGAACATTTTTAGAAAAATTCCAGGTTTTGTTTTCTCCCTGAAAAGCCATTTTTTGGTCTTTTCAACAAAACATGTTGATCAGCTCTGCTAGAAACCTATACACATGGATGGACACACACATGTGTGCCTGTGTATTACATACACACATGCCTGTACATATATATGCAGTTACCAGGGCCGGCTCCAGCTTTTTTGCCACCCCAAGCAGCGAAGAAAAAAAGAAAAAAAAAAAACCAATTGAGCTGCCGCTGAAGTGCCGCTGAGGAAGAAATGGAGTGAAGGACCCGCTGCCGAATTGCCGCTGAAGGCTAAAGCGGAACGCTTGAGTTGCCGCCGAAGTGCCGCCAAACACCCGGACGTGCCGCCCCTTTCTATTGGCCAACCCAGGCACCTGCTTCCTTCACTGGTGCCTGCAGCCGGCCCAGGCAGTTACAAAACCTACACACAACTGTCAAAAAAGCTTACGTTACCAACGACAGGAAAGTCGCAATGAAGTTCTGCTATTAACACGCCACAGCCCAGGGAATGTGGAGTTGCGGTGAAAGAGCCAGGTTGCCATTCTGACCTTCGCTCATGCCATTTAAGGATGGAATGACACACGGGTGTAAATCAAGACGAGAGAGCGTCCTACTGAATTTTCAGTTTGATCTCCGGTTTTTAGGGTTGGTCTTTCTTTCTCTCTTTCCCAATCATGGTTGTCTAAGGAAACTACATAAAGGAAAGGGAGAAAAAAAACAACTTGAAACAAGCAAGTTGCCTGGAACTAGAGAGTTTCCTTTTGGAGCTGCCTTCATCGATTGGGTAAACATGAAATTATGGTCCTTGACTGGAACTGATCCTCTAGAGCCATGTTATTCGGCTGGGGAGAGGTGTTTATCTCTGCTTTTCAATGTGGATTATTTTTATGATGGATAGTAATAGCTTCTTTGGCGGTGTTAGGGTTTATTATGTCAGGATTTATTTAGGCACAAAGTAATTGGACCACATTGCAGGCATATAACTGGCACCATTTCATTCTGCTAAAGTGAAATACAAGAGGCCATTTCCCTTTTAGTTTTCTCTGTTGCTGATTCTGAGGCAGCGTCTCTCCAACAGGCCAAGCCTACCAAGATGGTGTCTGTTCACTGTCTCGGGGCTAGATCTTCCAAACAGGTTTTCCCAGGTTCCCTCACAGATGTTGCAGTAGGTTTAGAAGCAGGAGGCTCCTCGGGGTATGTTTGTGCTACAAACACCACAGTGACACAGCTGCAGCTGTGCCACTGCATCGCAGATACTTACTACAGCAAGGGAAGGGAGTTTCCCATCACTGTAATAAATCCATCACCTCTTCCGTCAACCTAGCAATGTCTATAGGGGGGGTTAAGTTGGCTTAACGATGTCTCTCAGGGTCTCAGATCTTAGCAAGCTCCCCTTTCTGGCCTCCCACCCCCCGCGAAGTGTCAGAACTCACCTCTAGCCACTTAGCCCCTCTGGGTACAGTGCTGACCCTTCACACACCCCGGTACTTAAACACCCCCATCTCCCAGAACTCCACCCCTAAGGAGGGAAGTTTCTGGTTGACAGTGTAACTCCCTTAGGAGCACGCAGCCGTTGTGAAGCAGTCCAAACACACCCATGTTGCCAGGCTAACATCTTTATGCTCCTCTGTATTTAATCACATAAAGCACAGGAGAGCACAGATCATAGAAAACAATCAAACATGCTAAATGCAAAGCCTATCACTAGCTCACCCTTCCTTTGGGAGATCCTCTGTGTTCCATCAGGCAAGCAGAATCCTCCACCCCCTTGCCTAGCCTGTCCCTGCAGCAGCTTCCCTCCTCTTTTCTGGTGCAAAATGGCTTCCCCCGTGCAGTTAGTTCCTCCCTTTATAGACTGCTGCTTCTTTTGTCTCCCTCCTCCCTCCCCCCGGCCCGATGATGTTCCATTACCTCCAATCCCCTCTCCCTTCAGACCAGAGGAGGAAGTGTTTTCTCCCAGCTAGAGCAAAACCATTGTCCAAAGGTGTTTAATTTTGAATAGACCATCATTGAGTGCTGATGACTCACCATTCTGTCTGGCCTGGCAAAGACATGACACAACCCTGTTAACTAAAAGTGGGTCCACATAGATATAGACTTTCCACAACACAGTAATTTCATGATACAAGTTCATAAAGCCATCTACAGTTCAGAAGCCATACAGATAAGACCCCCCTCCCCCCAAGTTGTCAAACCCAGGAAGGCACATAAAGGACCATATTGGTCAAGGATCTACCTATAAGAAGCAAGAGACCCTCACATATAGGTGTTGGGGGGAGGACTCGAGGGATTGATCACAGCTTTGAAAGAGGAACCCAAATGCCCAGAAGATCTTTGAGGAAGCAAGAGGGTTTACAGCACCAGGAGATGCACATGAGCAATATGCTGTATCAGCACTGAGGTATCATGTTGAGCTGGATTTATTGGTTCAGATGAAGAATAACCAGTTGGCCACTGTCCTTGGTGCTGAATGAATTGCTGGAACCAAATAAGAATCAGGAAGTATTAATATCCAGGTGTGCATCTTGTGTCAAGAGCCACACCATTTTGTGTGGGAAAGCGCTTAGTGGCATCAGTAACTCCTAGAAGCCTTCAGAGATGCAGAAACTTTGGAACTGCTCCCCTGTGTCCTCAGATACAGGGATTTCTGGAACCATTCCTCACAGTCAAATATTTTGTTCCCCTTTTAGACTCCACAGACAGTCAAAATGAAAAGCTGATTTTAAACCAGTCAGTGTTGAAGCAGGTGGTTGGTGCCAAGTAGGATTGAGTTGATAGGTCTGGTGGCAGCAGGGGTGCATTACTCAGTGCCATGAAAAAATTCTCCAGAAGTTAGGATTGGGATAAGCCAAATCTTCCTGGGCTTGAGGAGGCAAGTGAGAAGATGGCTCAGATCCTTTGGCTGAAAGGTTTGCATATACCAAATAATAATAATGGTAATTCTCCCAGACACAGAATGCAGAGGGAAGGCTCATCTGTGAAGGACGTTTTGGAACATATTTCCCAGCCAGCCTCCAAATTTTCATGCTCACTTTTGCACACACAGCTGATTATTCCTTCAAAAGTGATATATACAACATATGCCACCTTGGACTTCACGAAAGCTCCTGGGTGCATGGCGCAGAGAGAAGCGCAGCCACTTTTGTGGATGAAGTCAGGTGAGGTGCTGGTGAGCACCCTTAACTCCCATTGGCTTCTGGGAGAGGTTGAGAGTGCTCAGCGCCTCGGAGGATCAGATGTGAAGTGAAAAACACTAAAACCAGACTTAGCTCCAGAGAAGAGACTTCTTTTAGCCTAGTGAAACCAGTCCCACGTGAAAGAACTGGACAATTGCGTTGAGGGGGAGGAGTGTGCAATGTGTAATGTTGTTGTTGTTGTTATAATTTGCATTGCTGTAACACCTAGAAGCCCCCGTCACAAATCAGGAGCCCACTGTGCTGGGTTCTGTACCAGTACAGAACAGAAAGACGGTCCTTGCCCCCAAAGAATGACAACCACCGTAGCGTCAGGTTGCGATTGCTTTGTACTGTGCTAATGATGCAAAAAGATTGCACACCCCGCTGAGCTGGCCAGTTAAAGCGAGAGCAATGCCACTTGGCATTAGTTGACACCTGCGGCGTGTTGCTGGAGTGGCATGAAGCAGCAGGAGCCTGTGAGGGAACCAGGCCCTTTGTGTGTATCCGTGAGGGAGAGATGTTACCATCAAGTGACTGGGCTTACTGAGAAGACCAGGGGCCTTCCATTAGAGAGAGCTAATAGAGTTCTCCTTCAGTGGGTGGGAGTAGAGGCCTGTGGCCTTGGAGTGGACCAGCGTTCTAGTTCCAGCTCCCCAAGTATGTGTGACCTGGCTTCGGAGCCAGCAGCCCCCAGCTAGACTCAGCTACCGTCAGCGGCTCCAGTCGGTGTGATTCCAAGAGCAGGGATTCTCCAGGGGCAATGGCAGGAAGAAGAACGCTGCGCACAGCAGCTGCACATTCCATTAATTTAATGAGGGTGGTTGTTGGTTTTTTTTTTTTTTACAAGGCAGATGGTAAAATAGCTATTTTCCGTTGCCTAATAAATACCATCAGAAAGGCAGAAAATGTGCAATCTCGCCAAGCCTTTTCTGAAGCCTTCCCCCATTTACACATTCCCCATTCTCTGCTGGGAGCTTTCGGTGGGGAGGGGGGAAGGGATGCCTAAGACATGTCTGAGACTGACGAGAGGCCCTGCACAGTGTAGCCGCGGCCTCCCGTGATTGGCCGGAGCCTCCACCTCCCGCTGGGAGAGATGCACTCTGGCAGCCCCTCGCAGATCCAATTCTCACTTCATCTGATTGCGGTAATAACAACTTGCACAAATTTCCTGCCTCAACCTGAAATCTTCCAGCTCTGCAATGCAAATAATATAATGTGTGATGAGGAGGACGATGACGAGGATAATAATAATAATGATGATGCCTTTATTCAATGAATGAGTGAATCAAGCAAGCAAAAATAAATGGCATTCAGGGCCTGAAAAGCAATAGGAAGAGAAATCAGGAGGACATGCTGGGGGAAGGGGGTCTTGGGGGAGGGTAATCTTTAGCAATGGGATCTGCTAGAGAGAAGCAAAGTGTCCACCTGTTCTCCAAGGAGCTCCCCATCCTCACAGGTTTATCACAGCCATGCACACACATTTTTGTTTCCCTTTGCTGCGCTCCATTGACTGGGCTGCCCCTCTGTGGGTCTGGAGACTGGCAGGGCCCGATCTCTGCCTGCGTTCCTTTTGCCCTCTTGTTGTACCGCCTGTTGTGTGCTCTTTGGACACGTGTCCAAGAGTGCCAGGGTTTAGGGCTATCCATAGATGGGTTGATAGCCACCTTTCATCTCCTGTCTGTGCGTTCATCCATAAATCTCCAGAAATCAATCTTACTCTTCTCTGTGATGCAATTGCCAACTATCAGGTGGTCTTTAAATCTTTCTATTCCCTTCTTTTCCCCCAATTGCTTTCCTTGTCTACATATCCTGCCCTCTCCCTTTTACTCCTCTGCATCTCTCTGTCTCTCTTTCTCCTTTCCACCTCCTCCGTTCTCTTCCTCCTCTGTTCCCCTCTCCTCAATTTCTAGATGCGGGTCGTTTTGGTCTTGGTCTGCTGCCGCGAGTAGTGGTTTCTCTGAAATCCCGGCTCACAATAGCTGGCTAATACAGTAATTCCACTGGAGTCCTTTTAAAAACCTAAAGCCTTGGCGGGCAGGAACACTCTCCTTTTAACTTGGTTTCCTCTTTATCAGGGATTCATTTCAGACAGGATTTCCTCGTGCCCAGCTCTGCCACTCTCTGTTCGCAGAAAAAGGATTAATTCCTTCAACAGGTGAATACATTTTACAGCTCTGACGAGCAGAATGTATTTCCCACTTCCTGCAGGTACTTGGGGGATTTAATCATGTAACACGGTGCTCCTTTTTGTCAAGCGCGTGTTTGAAAGCTTTGCATTGTTCTCCTGTATCTGCACAGAGATCTCCCAATGCCCTATTTTTTACCCAGCAGGGTATTCCCATGAAACTTCTGCAATATCTAAGGGATTTCCCTGCTCTAGAGGCATGTTGTGCCTGGATTTGAGCTGAAGTTTTGCTTTCTCAGTCAGCACTGGGCTGGAGTCTGATCTATTAAATCCTTTTCCTGCAATACCATAGGTGTTGCCTGGTGCTCTGAAGAAAATGCACTCCCAGCCCTGCACAAGGGTGTGGGGAAACCGTGCAAAGGTAATCCTTGCACAACTGTGAATGCAAGGACTGCTCCGAGATGCTGCCTACAGCAGTGGGGAGGATCAGAGCCTTCCTCTGCACTCGCTAACGGAACTGATCCTGGGTGGTGGGGAGTGTACACTCCATCCTTTCCAAGGATGGTGTGATTGCCCCATCCTCACCACCCAGCTCCCTGCGGAATTGTGCCTGCTTATACCACAATCCTAATACAACCCATGGAGCTGCCAGGTCAAGGTTCAGGCACACTGGTGGGCAGTGTGGGGTCTGCATGCATTGCCCCTCCCTGGGCTGTATCCGGTCTGGGGATAGGCAGACCTCTCCTCTGTTCCTGCTCTGGCACCTTTCATGAACATTACATTCACTACAAAAAAGAGAGGTGCTCTTGGCCTCTTCTGACGGTGACTGGGTGGATTTGTATTGTATTTAAATATATGTAAATCTGCCTCTGGCTAAAATATGCAAAGGGCAGCTCTGGGAAATTGATTCTGACTTGCAACTGCGCTGGAGAGTGGCACTTGGTAAATTGAATCCGAGGCATCTTCCCTCCCTACCGTCACCTCACCGTGACACCTGCAGTGGGGTTACTGTCGGGAAACACACACAAATAACAATCAACTCCCGAATGGAGTGGCCGTGCACGTCCCTGTTGCAGGGTGGGCGATAGCAGAGTCCCTGTCCTCATTAGCCCGAAACAGTGGCAGACCTTCCTGGCATCCTCTCTACTAGGTGACACCAATGCCTCTCCAGCCTCTCTGCCACCTTACTGCAGGTGCAGAGGATGGCTCTGACCGTATGGATGTTGGAGTAGATCCTGGCTCCCTTGTGGAGGTGTGTAAGCATTCAAGGAGCCCTTGCAAGGGCAGCTGAAATCCCACTGCTCCCACTCTTTTAGTGCAACACTGGGGTGCTAGAGCCAATAGCCATACAACAGGGGGCAAAGGTGGGCCCCTTTCTACACCAGCTGAGGGTTTGGCTTTCACTCTGGAGGCGAGCAAGCTGCACCATTTTAAAGGATGCTGCAGTTTCTACCCCTGGTGCCTTCAGAGGCATGCAGCATGTGGGGTTACAATGTCTGCAGCTGCTGCTGATAAGGTTCTGCTCAAGTGGTCTTCAAAGCCCCATTGTTGTCCTTTTTTCTCTGCTGGGTCACCAGATGCATGCAGATCAAGCAATATTAGATGTAGGGTGCTGGTTCTTTGCTATGGGGCAAAGGGTGGAGCAGCCTTGGTAATATAGTTTCCTTGCTTTTGCATTGAGTGCAATGGCAGTGGGCAGCCCCGGTGGCATATCTGGCAGTGCATTCATTTTTGCTTTGAGTGCCGCGGCAAAGGATGGCATTGACGGGGTAGGCTTGGCTTGCGGCCCTTTTGGCTGGGCAGATCAGATCTGGACTAGAATTTCTTTGCTAGGTCGCCGGTTTCAGAAACAATAAGAACAGTCCTGATGGAGTAAAGAATCTCAAAGCACTTCACAAACATTGAACTAAGTTCTTTTGTCTAACGGGGATATTGCTATTTCCATTGGACAGCGCAGAAAACTCTGGGACAAAGAAGTAACATGGCTTGCCCAAAGTCACGCATTGGGACTAGACTCCAGGTTTCCTGACACTCAGTTCTGTGCTTTACGCACTTATTGGTTATTCCAGGAGTGCCTAGAGGCCCCAGCTAAGATCAAGGCTCCTTGTGCTGCACACACATAGGCAGATACAGTCCCTGCCCCCAAGAGCTCATATTTCTAAGGACACAATCCAAAGCCCAATGAAGTCAATGGAAAGACTCCCTCTGAGATTGCAGAAGGGGCAAATGTTCTGGGCAGAACTTTGGCCCAAAGAAGGCTGTGCCTTGCACCACAGTCTGCTGGGGGGTGGGCAAGGGTCTGTTTTGGTGCATGGTTTAGCAGAAATTTTGCAAGTGTATATATTGGGCCAGATCCGTTGGGGTTAATGGGGCTATGTCTATTTACTGTAGCTAAGGGTCTGGCCCATAGATCCATATATTACATTGGAGCTTTGAAGTTCCACTAACGAATCACTCCAACTTGTATTTGGGAACTACTGCAGGCTTGGAGACAACAATTTTTATTTAGGGGGGAAGCTAGAGTTAAAAATTAATAAAATAATAGCTATTGAATATACCTTTAAGGAGTAGCTTTGTGCCATGACTACATTTGTCCACTTTTAATAAAGTGAAATAAATGAGCTTCTATTCCAAATGTGGTGCTTACATTATTTACTAATGCAATTTCTTAATTGGGGGGGGAGTGTCTAAATTTCCCCCAAGTCTCCAATTGTCTAAGCCCATATATTGTGTGCCATAAGTCTCCTCTGACTGCCCACTGAGCTGGTGGCTGGGACACTGGACAATATCTTATTTAATCCTCTGTATGCTCCATTTCAGTGTTCGCAACTCCAGAAGTGAGCACACCCGTACTTCCAAAATAAACGCTTTTACCCTCAGTCAGACCCCAGAACAGACCAATGAGGCCCAAACTTTGGGCATGTGTTGGTTGAGCAGGAAGCCTTAATGCAGTGGTTCTTAACCTTTACTGCAGCCTGCACCCCTTTGGTTCTCAAAAATATGTTCTCGCGCCCCTCATCAAAAATTGCTGAAGTAGGTCAGTTCTTTAAACCTAAATATATCATAACTATAGAATGAAAGAGAGAATTATATATTTACTTTAATTTTGCCATTAAAATTTAACGCAGTAATCGTTAAAAAATGTATAATGTTAATAAATACATAGGTTTGATGAAACAAAGTAGTTGTACTTACGTGCCTGTGCTAAATTTTTGTTTTCGATGATTTACCTTCTAAAAAAATCTGGCATGTCTCACACACCCAGAAAGGGCATCTCTCACCCCCAGGGGGTGCGTGCACCCCGGTTAGGAACCACTGTCTTAGCGGGATTCCATCTGGTTACAGTTGATAGGCCTGCTGCTCTTTTCCAAAACTCAGCTATTTTACTATGTGTACGCAGTACAAGGAGCTTTCCTGAGGGTACTGGTCCTTCAGGAGAAATGAAGGGAATGTCTTCACTACCAGCCGGATCGGCGGGCAGCAATCGATCCAGCGGGGATTGATTTATCGCGTCTAGTCTAGATGCGATAAATCGATCCCCAGGCACTCTCCCGTCGACTCCTGTACTCCAGCTTAGCGAGGGGCGCAGGCGGAGTCGACGGGGGGCGGCAGCAGTCGACTCACCGTAGTGAAGACACCGCGGTGAGTGGATCTAAGTATGTCAACTTCAGCTACACTATTCACGTAGCTGAAGTTGCATAACTTAGATTGATCCCCCTAGTGTAGACCAGGGCTAACAGACATCAGTTGGTGGACTCTAATGGAGTCTACTGGAATATCCACTTGGGAACTAGCTTTGGCTCCCCTCTGGAAGGGGAAGCTTAAGGCTGCCTATGGATACAGTGGCATATTTTGTCTGTCTTTGTCATGCCAAACAGATTGGCACTTGCAGGAAGACAGACCCAAGTGACGTGAGACACGTGTGTGTGTGTGGAACACAGATAATTGTGTGCTTAACATTATTAGCCACATGAGCCATATAACATCTGATTTTCAATCTGCAAGTCAAGGTGCTGATCTTCATTCATAAATCCCCACATTGTCAGCTCCTGGCTGATCATCTCTCTCCCTCCATACCACTGAGTTCAGCAGGGACGCTTCTGTTAACAAGCCTAGGTATTTTACTGTGCGGGACTGAACATTCAATGTATTCTTCACAGAGAGCCTTTTGGTCTGGAATTAACTTCCCCTTTTGGTCTAGCAAAACAAAAACAATTGTACTGGCCTAGAGGGGCCGGTGCAAGGCTCATCTGTTTGCTTTGACTCTTGAGGTCAAATTGAGGCTGTCATTCAGGGGAGACCATTTGGGCTGACAAGTTCTATTGTATTGTTGTATATATTGCACATGAATCCAGAGCGTCTCTGATGGGCGCACTGTGATAAATATAGTCACAGCCAGGTCAGTGTCTGGGCCTCTGTTCCTGACCATGTGCTTCCTTTAGCTCACTAGGGCAATCATAAGGGCTATCATGTTTTGGTTAGTTAGGTTCTTGTTCACTTTCACAAGCTCTGCAAGACTGAGTGTTTGTAACACAGCAAACGCCAATTAGTTCTGGAAGCCGCACATGCAGGATTGAGCTTGCAGTTATTTCACTCCCCAAGGCAACAGCAAGGAAACAAGGCTTGCAAATGGGTTGTTTTCATGGTCTGATGCAGAGTGCACAGCCTTTGCTGTGTCTAGGTATGCAGGACATATCTCCTTCTAAGAGGGCTGGCACTCTTTACATTGAGAGGGTCCTTCTTTTGTTGATGTTGGTTCAAGAGATCTGAGTTTGGAAAATTGACTTAGCCTTTAAACTTAATCCTTCTTCTCCAATATTCACCTTTGCTCCCAAATCAGCCGCTGTCCCAGGTCAGGGAAGCAAGATGGATGCTCAGTCTGCTCCTGGGCCACAAGGTGGTATCACAGTCCTAGGAGGACTGCTACCAGGCAGGAGGTTGTCTGGGGAGGGTGAGCATTTGTGGGTATCCAAAGAAGGGGGCAGTCATAGGTGGATGGAGCCCTGCACAACATGTTTTGTATAGGATCCCAGGAAAGCATCTGAGATACACAATTGGCAGCATTGTACAGAGTGGGATTGTCAGGGACGCTGTTTATGTGCCTGGTAATGGTGATCCAATAGGAAATGCTCTTGTTACTGATATCCATCCAACAGAGGTCTTCTGGTTTTAGCCTGTGGGCAGATTTGGGTAGAGGGGGATTTCAGCACCGGGATACTTGCAGGTAGCGCTCTTTGGTCAGTGGCAAAAACCAAATGCAGATCCTTCAGTCAGAGATGCTCTTGGCCAGGGGTAGTCAATTGTTTTTTTGTCAAGGTCCAGATTTCTTGGTCAAGGTATAGTCAAGGTCCAGACTCCAGAGGAAAATTTTTTCACATTGCAATAACAATAATAATAGAATCATAGGACTGGAAAGACCTTGAGAGGTCATCTAGTCCAGTTTCTTGCATTCGTGGCAAGACTAAATATTATGTAGACCATTCCTGATAGGTGTTTGTCTAACCTGCTCTTAAAAATCTCCAGTGATGGAGATTCCACAACCTCCCCAGGCAATTTATTCCAGTGATTAACCACCCTGATAGGAAGTTTTTCCTAATGTCCAACCTAAGACTCCCTTGCTGCAATTTAAGCCCATTGCTTCTTGTCCTATCCTCAGAGGTTAAGAAAAACATTTTTTCTCCCTCCTCCTTGTAACAACCTTTTATGTACTTGAAAACTATTATCATGTCCCCTCTCAGTCCTCTCTTGTCCAGACTAAACAAACCCAATTTTTTCAATCTTCACTCATAGGTCATCTTTTCTAGACCTTTAATCATTTTTGTTGCTCTTCCCTGGACTCTCTTCAATTTGTCCACATCTTTCCTGAAATGTGGTGCCCAGAACTGGACACAATACTCCAGTTGAGGCCTAATCAGCACAGAGTAGAGCAGAAGAATTATTTCTCATGTCTTGCTAACAACACTCCTGCTAATACATCCCAGAATGATGTTCGCTTTTTTTGCAACAGCATTACACTGTTGACTCATATTTAGCTTGTGGTCCACTATGACCCCCAGATCCCTTTCTGCAGTACTCCTTCCTAAGCAGTCATTTCCCATTTTGTATGTGTGCAACTGATTGTTCCTTCCTAAATGGAGTACTTTGCATTTGTCCTTATTGAATTTCATCCGATTTACTTCAGACCATTTCTCCAGTTTGTCCAGATCATTTTGAATTTTAATCCTATCCTCCAAAGCACTTACAATCCCTCCCAGCTTGGTATCATCTGCAAACTTAATGGCATAGAGAGTACACTTATAATCTAAATCATTGATGAAGATATTGAACAGAACTGGACCAAGAACTGATCCCTGCGGGACCCCACTCGTTATGCCCTTCCAGCATGACTGTGAACCACTAATAACTACTTTCTGGGAACGGTTTTCCAAACAGTTTTGCACCCACCTTACAGTAGCTCCATCTAGGTTGCATTTCCCTAGTTTGTTTATGAGACGGTCATGCGAGACAATATCAAAAGCTTTGCTAAAGTCAAGATATACCACGTCTACCCCTTCTCCCCTATCCACAAGGCTTGTTATCCTGTCAAAGAAAGCTATCAGGTTGGTTTGACATGATTTGTTCTTGACAAATCCATGCTGACTGTTATTTATCACCTTCTTATCTTCTAGATGTGTGCAAATTGATTGCTTAATTATTTGCTCCATTTTCTTTCCGGGTACAGAAGTTAAGCTGACTGATCTTTAATTCCCTGGGTTGTCCTTATTTCCCTTTTTATAGATGGGCACTATATTTGCCCTTTTCCAGTCTTCTGGAATCTCTCCCGTCTTCCGTGACTTTTCAAAGATAATTGCTAATGGCTTAGATATCTCCTCAGTCAGCTCCTTGAGTATTCTAGGATGTATTTCATCAGGTCCTGGTGACTTGAAGATATCTAATTTGTCCAAGTAATTTTTAACTTGTTCTTTCCCTATTTTAGCCTCTTCTGATCTTACCTCATTTTCACTGGTATTCACTGTGTTAGATGTCCAATCACCACCAACTTTCTTGGTGAAAACCAAAACAAAAAGTCATTAAGCACCTCTGCCATTTCCACATTTTCTGTTATTGTTTCCCCCCCTTCGTTGAGTAACGGTCCTACCCTGTGCTTGATCTTCCTCTTGCTTCTAATGTATTTGGAGAATGTTCTCTTGTTACCCTTCATGTCTCTAGCTAGTTTGATCTCGTTTTGTGCCTTGGCCTTTCTAATTTTGTCCCTACATACTTGTGTTATTTGTTTATATTCATTCTTTGTAATTTGACCTAGTTTCCACTTTTGATAGGACTCATTTTTGATTTTTAGATCAGTGAAGATCTCCTGGTTAAGCCATATAATGATAGTAATAAGTAAATAAAAAGATTTCATGGTCCGTTCAAAAGTTTCTGGCAGTCCGGATTTGGCCCAGGGTCCGCTATTGACTACTCCTGCTCTTAGCTATCCCTGTAACAAAGATCCCCTCCCGCACACTCCTTCTCCAGTCTTCTTATGTCAACTGCTTCTCCTGTTCACATTTTCTCTCTTCAATGAGTTTGATTCACTAATTTTCTGATAAGCAAGAGTTTGTCGCTGAGTCTTAAGAAATTAGCGACAATGCCAACTTCTCATGCCAGGATAAAAACAGTCCTAATAATTTAAGCAATTAGTTAATTAGCCTCATTCACTTAAAAGCACAAAGCAGCATAGGAAGACTTTGCCACAGATTGTTTTAGAGGAGAGTTCATGTTCCTACATTCTCTTCGTTTTCTGCATCCTTTGCTTTTCCCCATCTATATCCCTTGCTATCAGATATAGATACCAGGCCCTGTCTTGCAATCCTTACTCCTGGAGGGCCTGATCCTGCTTCCATCAAATTTAATGGCAAAACTCCCATTGGTTTCAGTAGTACAAGACGTGGTAGTCAGAACTCACTGAAGTCACATGGTCAATGATACTCGTCACCGACTTAGCACTTTTTTTTCTTCCCAAATGTCTGCAGAACAACTGGTGCAGCCAATGGAGACCTGTTCTTTGCGCATTATTTGCGGCATGTGGTAGGGAATGCAAGTCATGTGGTATTGTTTCTCATCGCTGATTGGAAGACTGAAACTTTTTTATCTAGGGAAAAATGAATAGTGAACAGCGCACAAGAGTGGAAAAGCAAATGCCACCCTCCCACCAGTCCTAGTGATCAGAGGATTCATTCATAGCAGCTAGAAGCTGTGAAACATTTAGCCCTATCCACCGTCAATTTGACACATGCCAGGTGATTATGTAAATATGCATGAATAATAAATGATAGGGTCCCATTGATAAAAGTTAGCTGAACTCAGCACTTTAAATACAAAATAGAAACAAATCATTTTTTTTAATATTCGACCAGTTCTAATAAGAATTTCACCAAGTAAGGCCTGCAGGATTGCTCCTTCTGCCATGATGATCTGAGAGGAGTATTGATATGGTAGCCACCCTGACCTAAGTGTCTTCTGAGCCTCTTCACTTCTGTATTCTGCCTCCCATATTAGCCCTCTCCACAACTCCATGTGGGCTGCTGGTCCGTGGAGCACACAGCTCCCTGCGGAGTTAGCTCTGTCATTAGAACATGAATTGGGCAGTCAGCTGTGAAGAAAAAGAAAGGCAGCCAAAATGTCATCTCTACATCACACTGCGATCTCCAGCCTAAGCTCTGAGAAGTCAGTGTCTGCCCTTGAATTGTGTTCTTCCATCTCACCCATGCAATGCCCTGTGGAATCCATTGCATCAAACATGTCTTTTTCTGAACTATGGCCCTCCCTGTTGTCATGAGGCGTTCAACTGACAAGGACTCCTCCTTCAACTGAATGCCCTTTCCAGAGACTCTGTTTCAGTGTGAAACCACAGCAGAGTCTCGGAAGCAGGACAAAGTGTGGTTTTTTTGCCTATCGTACTAACAGTCCTTCATCGGCTGGCTATTCCAGCTCAGCGCTTTTCATCTCATCACTCACAAAAACTCCTGCCTCTTCCCAGCTAAAGCAGGTGTTCAGCCAGTTAGAACTTATTAAGAATTAAAAGGAGAAAAGATAGACATGGATTTACAAGGGGAATTATGAAAGAAATATTATTAGGGCTTGTGCTTGGGGATTATGAAAGTGTAGAGGGTCAGGTCAGATTAGCCTCTCCATCCCAAATGAGTTTCATCATCAAGTCCTTCTTCCTCTGTTGTCCCCTCTCTATGCATGTTTTAGTGTCTTGACATAGTCCAGGCGACGTGCACTCACTCCTGACAGCGGATTTTCCAGTCCTGTTTAGAAGAGAGTGCAGCATTTGCACACACTAAAAATGCACATGCTCACACTTAAACACAAAAGCGGGCAAACAGCCTCATTTAGAAGTATACATTTGTGCTCACACACAAATTCACACACAAACAAGTGTTCATGCCCGTTTGCACACTCACATACCTTCAACAAACACATGCATAGGCCCATGTATGCACAGCTCTCAGTACTGATGTGCTAGGTCCCGACACAAAAGGAGAACATTTGTATTCTCCAGCATACCTGCACTTCACTCAATCTGCCAATCCTACATCTCCACAGGCAACCCTTCCCCTACCCAGATGCAATAACGTTTTCCTGGGTATCTGTCAGGATTAATCCCACCACAAGCTAGAATGGCTCCTTGAAAAGAGATTGACAGGCTGAACTGAATAGAATTCATTTCGAGCTGGGAAACTCTTGGTTGAGCAGGAAGGAAAATATGCTGGAATTTGTGAAAGGGTGGCAGCCACGTACGTGTGAAAATAGCCACGCTTTCTGTTCGCACACGTTTCTCTACGTGCATGAAGGAGAGACGCATTGCACATGTAGCTGAAAAAGAGACCTCGATTAGTTTGGAGTTGCACAGAGGTCACTGATCTGGCTTGGGAGATTTGATCTGTTCAGATCCCACATTGCCTGTAGGCTCTGCAGGAACAGATCTTTGTGTCTGTCAGCATAAGATCACAGGGGTGTTTCGTTACCGGTGTGTCTTCCTGCCTTCCTGATCTAGCCACCAAGCAGCTGCTCACTTAAGTCTCACCTCCCTCTCAGTTTGTCAGTGACTGGCTGTGTGTGCATGGGCGGGTGCTGAATGGCCCATTCTAGCAAAGGGTGTTTGGGTGTTTTCTAGAGGCTGCGCTTGTGCAGGCTGATCCCGTCTAGGTGAAATTTAGGAGCTTGCCTCTTCTATCAAACCGTAATTGGGAGAAGAAAGAGTTCTCTTTGATTTAAGGAAATTGGGTAAAAGTCTGCTCTTGGTGACTCCAGTGTAAATCCAGAGTAACTTCATTGACTTTGGTACACCTCTACCCCGACATAACGCTGTCCTCGGGAGCCAAAAAATCTTACCGTGTTATAGGTGAAACCGCGTTATATCGAACTTGCTTTGAACTTGCAGCGGCCCTCCCTTTCCCCGCTCCCCCCGGAGCTCTGCTTTACCGTTTATATCCGAATTCATGTTATATCGGGGTAGAGATGTAACTGTAACCGAGAGCAGCATTTGAACCGGCGGAACAGAACAATGACACCTCCTTCGGCAAATAGCCCCATTTCTGATGCTCTTCCCAGTGCTAGGTTTCAGCTGTCATAACTCAAGTGCACACTGTCATGTCATCTGCTCTCCAATCATCAGAAGTATGTGGACTCAGCCCGTCAGACCTTGGCCTAATTCTAATGCTGCCTTTCTCTCCTTCGGTCTATTCTCTCTCTGTCTCATCTTCTCTGTCGCTGTGCCTCTCTCTCTTCTCCTCGTTCTCCTCCCTGCTTGGCGGGCCGGGGGTGGGGAACAGCACAGTGCTGTTAAACTCAGAACTCGCTGGAGAGACAATCCAGCTGGATATACTTCCAAGCCAGATTGTGTCTCTGCTACTCCCCTGCTGAGTCTGCAGAGACGTTGCTGCCTTTGACATCAGTTCGTTCCCCCAGCCCTCCGCTGCCTGAGCACAAAGCCCTCTGTCGCAGCAACATGCTCACCTAGTTGAAAAACCGCTGGCGATGGGGTCACCTGTTCTATCACCTTCTTCCCCTTTGAACCATTTTGTTGAGGTCAGTGTTCAAGAGTCAAATATTTGATTCATTATTCATAGGGGGGTTGAATGAAATCTGATTTCCTAAAATATTTCTAAAGCTATCAGCTCTTCTTAAATGGCTCATCGTCTGTGGAAGCGACAGCTCCCAAACACCTGGGAATAAACCTTTCGTTGTAACAATGTCATTGATTCGCTTCGAGGCCTCAGGAATTCCTCAAATCTACCTTCCCTACATCCCGTCCCTAAAACATGGCTATATTAGCCCAACCCCCAAACAGCTATGTTCAGCTTGACCTCCCCCAAAAGGACTGGCTTTACTATGAACTGCAGAAGACCAACGTGCTCGAAGCCAAAGTCTTGTTACTGTGTACACAGTACGCACACCCATTTGCCAGGACTGTAGCCTCAGCACTGCAGTTACTCTGTTCACTTAGTGCCTTGGGCGTGACTCTGACCTCATGCCTCTTTCACCCTGGGGTAACCCCATTAACTTCAGGGGAGTCCTCCCCGGTTTACCCTGGTGTTCCTGAGAGCAGAGTTTGGCCCAGTGCCTCTACACTGGCACCAGTCGCTGCATCTGCTGCGGCAGGGGTCACTCCCACTCTCCACAGTCCCTTGTTCTGCCGCCGCGCGCTGAGCCGGCTCTACTCACGCTTGTCAGTCCAGTTGTCACTTGCTCACTGCGGCGACCGTCCACGCTGCGTAGTCGCCATGGCCAGTCACTCTGCACTCGCTCTGCCCGGCAGACCTGCTCGTTATACAAGTACTGAACTCATGCAGGCTGAGTTCACTGCACTGCATGCTACAGGCACTGCATTCGCCAGAGCCATGTGTTCGATACTTGCCACTCACTCTACCCTGGATCCTTACATTTCACACACACAGGACATTTTTTTTAAAGCCCTAGTTCCTGGAGTCACGTGAATATGTGAGAATCTCAGCTTTCAGTTTAAAAAATACGTTTCAGAATTGCCAACACCAAGTGTTAAAAAAAATAGCGAGTCAGACCCCCAAAAGAACAGGAAATTGGATTAAAATCAATGAATTTAAAAAAATAAATAAATGTGGGATTCTTTTTATTTGCCTTCAGGCTTTTGCACCTTGAAAGTGCACTCAGGTCATGTAATGCTTTCAAGCTTTCCTCCATGTCTATGAGTGCTAAAAACAAACGTAAGTTTCTAAAGAAAAGCTGAGATTCTCACTTAATCACATGATTCCAGGAGCTGGGGCTTTTGAGAAGAACACCAACTATCACAAGATTCATCACTGAATTGCAAGAGCCATCTATGCTGATTAGTATATGTCGGAGAATAACAGAGTTCTCACTCTTTTGGTTGAGTACAGCAAAATCAGATATTTTATTCTCTCAAGCAATTGCATAAAGGGAGAGAGTGCACTAGGACACAGGGTCTCCCCCTCCTAGGCAGGTCTCTCAACAGGTAAACAATTACAGCAAGCATTTATACCTTTTGTTACAGACAATAATAAGCAACAGCTGCATTTTGTTTATACATAGGTCATCCTGATATCTTATTTTTCTCACTTATTTAGACTCTAGTCTACCATGTTGGCTACACATTATCTACACAAGGTTGCAACAACTTCTCACACAGTTCTTTCCCACTTGCCTCACACAATCCTCGCGTCTACAAATCTCGCGTTATTAGGGTTACAGTTAGCCTGACTCTTGCTAACAAAGACTATTTGCATTTGAAATTCCCTTCCAATTCCTGTCAGGCCTTGCTCTGCTTCCACAACCCCCCATTTTATAACCTTCGTGGCTATGGGGGAAAGGCTCTAAAACCAGAAAACACATATAAAGAACCCAACCTGTGTATATTTTTACCATCTCCTGATTTTTAAAGCAATCTCACGATTTTTGGATGCTTGGTTAGCCATACTGCCACCCTAGCAGCTCCCAAACAGGGCCCAATCCTCCTCCTGTTGACATCATTGGCAGTCTCAGCCATTCTGTCTAGGCACCCTCTTCAATCACAGCACAGGCACTCTGTGCTTATCTTTACTTTCCTTGACTGGCACTAGCTTGTAGCTTGCCACTACTGCATTCACCAGGACTCCCTTCACTCCATTTCATTGCACTCCTTCTGCAAAGTGCAACATGCCAGGTCAAGGCCACCCTGTTAAAATGACTTTCAGCTGCCCTTTGTTTTTCTTGATGAGATCCTCCGGATTTAAATAGCTAAATCAGATCTATTGCAGAGGAGCGGTTCCAAAACCACCAGGGGTCTGATTCTCTCGAAGAAAAGAGTGATGCACAGGAGCGCTGACAGCAAACTTCGTTTTCTGGCCCCAGTCATCTGCCCTGGGTCAGCGTTACAAAAGGTAACACGTATGGCAACATGACATGGGTCAGTGTTCATTGACTGCAGGGGTTACTCTGTTTTAATTCACCACTGCTTTTCCCAGTGCCGCTCCGGGTGTTTGGCATATCACCCCTGCTTTGCACTCACTTCCCACAGGATGATGCAAGGCTATGGAGGACCAGGCCATTGTGCAGTTAGCCAGGGAAAGGCCTTCACCACAAAGGTAGTTTATTTTTAGAGCTGGACTACATTTTTTTCATCTAATAGGTATTTTCCTACCAAAAGGACATATTGAACTATCTGAAGATTTTTGCTGGACGTTTTTTTGCGGGGGGATCAGTCAGTATTTTTCATCAAAATGAAACATTTTGTTTTGATTAGATTTGAATCTAAATGCATTTTTTCATTTCCTCCTTTTTTCTACCATCCGTCCCCCATTTTTCTATTGGAAGGGAAAGAAAGGGGGTGGAGATAAGGAATCATCTCCCCCTCCCCCAAAACCTGATAATTTTTCATTTCCATTAGAATTCAGATTGAAATGAAACCAAAAACATTCAGTTCACTGAAAAATCAATTCAGTAAAGATTTGAATGAAGCAAACATTGTTTAATTTCCTGTGAAAATTGCCAAAAGCAAAAATGACTATTTTTGACCAGTTCTACTCATTTTCAAGTGGGATAGCCACCCCCGACCCCATAATAAAAAGGTGTAACCTGAAAGAGATCTCAACCACAGAATATTTCAGAGCCTCTTTTGTAGGCTTTCTGAGATGGTCTGCTCTGTGCTCTGGAAACAAACAGGGTGAGGGGTGATATGGAACTGGAGTTTGAGTTGGTGTTGCTTTCCCTCCCAGTACGCTGGACGCATGTGGATCATTTTAGGCTCCAGATTTGCAATTTCTTATTTCCGAAGGGCACAAATGCTCACCCCTGCGGTTAATAAAACCACTCACCCTGGCTGGAGCTGTGAGTGACAGTTTGAAAGTCGGTGAGATTCTCCTGGGCTCGCCTATTAATCCACAACTATTTTTATTGCTCTGTCTGTTTTTTATTGCTTTCCACACTTGCATTGCTTTTAGTTTTCCATGCATTCTATCTCTGTCTGCTTTCCTACACATATGTCTCTTGTTGGAATTTCTTCTCCCTGCCTCCAGCGCTTAAATAGCTGAGCAGTGTTTGTGTGTTTCCAGCAAGTAGCCGCTGAGCTTGAGAAACACATTAACTGCCTGACCTGGTTCCAGCCAGGTGTGAAAAGATTCACTGGCTCTGGCTCAATTCCACCTTTTTCAACCCTGTGAGGAGAGGCAGAAGGTTCTTCACCTCTCCACTAGTTCACTTAATTCATGTCCATCGATTTACAAAATAAATAAATAAAAAGAGGGTGTCGGTGGATAGAGGATAGAAGAGAGAGCCTGTCAGGGGGAGAGCTCTGCCGATTAAAAAGCATTCACAGGGCATTCTGTACTAGGAACTAGAGAAAACCCCTTCAATTAGCCATCTGCCTGTGGACTCGAGCAGGAAGGTGGATGACAGCTGAGAGGGCTTTGCACAATTCCAGGGGATATGGAGATGAAAAAATAACTGGCAGCAAAGGGACTCATGGGCTCTGGTTCCAAGCGGCATCATCAGATAGACAGAAAAGAATGTGTTTAGCTGAAAACAAAAATCCACCGAGCTACTTGGACAGCCTGAGTGTGATGTTCCAGAAAGCCAAGGGGCTTTGCTGTGGGGATGGTAGGAACCTTAAGCTCACCCTTTCACCTTCCCATTGTCTCCTGGTATTAATCTCCTTTCCATCTCATTGTGGACCAGATCCTGAAGTCCTTAATCAGGATTCACTCAATGGAAGTTTGCCTGAGCAAGACCTTGTGGTCCTGTAATGGTTAACAAGGAGCTATCCTGCTCACCTGACAACTGGGAACCAAAGCTGCTTTCGGCCAAGACTTTTATTAAGTGCCCAGTCCCAAGAGGCAACTAGACCTCTTCAGAAGCTACCACTTTTCTTCTCCAGGGAGATTCAGTCATGTCCCCTTCATGTGAATTCACAGAATATCATGGGACATAGTAGAAAGCCAGAGAATAGGGACGTAAGAGTAAGGGTTACAATGGGTACTTACAAATCTGGCAAAACATGCCATGAAAGCATATTCCTCACAGCCTGGACAAATGCAAATATTACAATAATTTCTTTCTATTATCATGCTTCTCAGATTGGGGTCCATGGGCCACAAGGGCTCTAGGCATCCCTTCCTGATGACCCCCAGGATGACATATTTTGGGGCCTAAGTAATGAGGATTGGGAGGTTTTGAGGAGTCGGGGGTTCCGAGGGTCTTTCTCTTAAGAAGGGATCCCCAAAATGATGGTGTTTCCCTTACCTATAGTCTTCAGATGCTGAGCTACACTATAATGTCCCACTGAGTTCTTCAGCAATGGTGCAAAACACCACAGCTTGCAATAGGGGCACTGCTGTGTTGTGGACCTGGGCTGTAGAATATTTTTTGTGTAAGGGGTGTCCCAGTGCCCTATGGCCAAAGTCTGCACTGATCCACTTCAGTGGAGCGGCACAGTGGATAGCCAGTGCAGAATCTGGCCCCAGATGTTTAAGAAAGCGTTAGAACTGATGTTCAGAACTTACCACGAGTAAGGATAGAATGAATGGAAAGGGAAGTCTGTGTTTGCACATGTGTGTGTATGTGTGTGTACGTGCGTGTGGAGTACAGGTGAATACACAACTGGATGAGTCAGCGGTGAGTATGTGTGAGTGCGTGGCAGATCCCACGCTGTTTCCAGCAGGAATCGCCCTCCCCCAGGCACACTTTTCCAGTATGCTTTGCGCACCACAAAGGTTCTACATAATGGGAATTGCTAAACGTTTTCTATTCTCGGTGCAATCTTTAGCAAACCCACCAGGGAAAATTTTCAGTAACCAGTGTAACTGGGGTGAGCTAACAACAGACCCTGAGCCGCTGGAGCCTGAGGAGGGAGGGAAATGACATTCACCCCAGGAGCTCCTGGTAGAAGTAGGCATGTCAAAGAGCCTCCCACCTATTCTGAGTTTGCTATTTGCTACATTTGATTTCCATTGGTAAATTGAATAAACAGCTAGGAGTGTAATGGCTTATTAAATCACCTCTGAACCTGCACAGCCACGCACTCCCCATCCCCCAGACTTCCCAGCTGACTCCGCACTCCCTCATCTCACTCCCTATACAGGAAGGGCTATTTTTTTTTTTTTTTTAATCTCATCCCCATTTTGTGAACAAGCACAGGACTTAAGGAGAGAAGAAACAGCTGTTTTGCTTCATCAGGCTTGCTAGCGTCAGCTCTTTCCTCTTCCACACACGCACACACGCTCTTCACCTAACTGAGACAATTATTTAACAAAATATGCAAATAGTATAATTACTGTTATTTGTTTAGCTGATATAAGCGTTTGAAATGCAAATGTCAAGTGTGGGGGGGGGGTTGTTGTGCATTTCTTGGTGGTTTTGTTGGGGTTTTTTTCCCTACTGTTTGCAATTTGATGAGTTCCTTCTTGTCCAAGGGAAAAAAAAAAAAAAAGATAATGTGATTTCTTTGCGAGTACAGCAAGAGATGCTGGAGAGGGATTACTCACAGTAACTTCTCTTACTTAGCTGACCTGAGTGGGAGGAAGGATTCATTACAGCGCAGCAGAAAAACAGAGGAAATGTCTTTCACTTGACTGCTTTATGTCTGTAGAGGGAATCTCCTTCACAACCATGCTCAGGACTTCCCCTCATTAGGAGTCATGGGGTCAGGCAGAGTGGAGCTGACAGTGCCAGGACCCATGTAATGGGTTCACAGGGACCTGTCACTTACAGCTCCAATGTGCAGGGGGAAAGGCAGGGAGTTTTAAAGCAAGCACTAGTTCACTGGAAGGTGACTGTTTCTGTGCTGGAGGGTTGAGACTTAGAATCACGTTACTGGCGCGCTAATCTGTGGGCTTTGCAGGGTGTGTGAGTCCTTACAGCGGTGCGTGGGTGTGTTAGTGGTTATATGCCAGGGATCCTCCATCCATGCCCGTGATCAGGATTTTGGAACAACCAATTCAGCAACCTAATCTATCTATCACCATCGCCAGAGTTCAGTCCCTGCCCCAGGAAATCCATTGCAGGTTTTCTCCTGAGCCCAGCGCTCATTGGGATGGGACTTGGGGAGCTTAGTCAGTTTTTTTGGGCCTTCTTTTACCCTAGAGATTCTTGCCTAAAATTTCCCACCGTAGCTACCAGCGGCTCCGCCTCAGGAGTGCTTCTATAGACAGAGCTCCCACAACTGCCACCACTTTTACCTCTGTGTCATGTAAACCTACTCTGAGCAGGGTTAGGGGACACAGGAGTCAAAAAGGCAGGGCCCTTTGAGCAGCAGGTGCACTAGGCCCTTCCCGCCCCTCCCCGTAAGGCGTTTTTACACTCAAGGCTATTGTAGACTATATAGTTGCTAGAGTTCGTAGTTATGTCCCTGACTTTGGAAGGACATCAGTGCCTTGATTTTAGGAGCTCCCAGTAACTGCATTCCCAATACTAATCTGCTGGATTCATAAACTGGAGGCATGCCATCTGGGACCTGGCGCTGCAGGTCTGATCGGCCTCAATGGATTACCCTGCAGTTATAGTGAAAGTGAAGACTGTGTCGTTATTCAGGCTTCCATCCAGCTATGTCCCATCTTGTGTCTCCTGAGCAAATTCTCTCCTCTTAATGTGCTTTCTAGGGTTGGGATCTCATGCTTTAAAGACCGTACCAGGGATTAGCACCAACAGGAGTGTGAGCCTGGGGACCAGGCAGAAAGAGGAAGTAAACACAACTAACTGCTTCGAGTCCTGCAGTCCCAGCAAAATGCATTCACCTCCCACTCAGCAGAGATCCTGTGAAATACAGAGAGAAACACACAGCAAATTCTGTTACTACAGGCAGCAAGTCCCACCCTAAGCAGCATAATTATACCAGTACAAAAACCATGTGATGGAAAAACCTCATTGCCTTAGGCAAATATTATGAGATGGGGCTTCTCGCATTGGTTGGCTCTGTTTTCAGATACCCAACTTGAGACTCTTTGGATCTGATCTCCAGAAGTGCTGAGCACCCAGAACTCCAGTGTGCACGACCTGTCATATAGAAAGGCAAGGTCTCCAAAATTGGTACCCAATCGTAGCAACAGTTTCACTGAGCTGACAATCAGGTGTGCATTTTGCATCTGAGAGTTGTGACCCTTGTGCAGTGACACATGGTTGTTTACTGAGTGGTTGTGAGGTACAATTTGGGATACACTGAGGAGATGATTGGTTGTTGGTGTACCAGGAAAGACGCAAGCTCCCGACACTTGGGAATTGGTGACTGTTGTGCACCGTCTGACACTCATGAGCTTGTGAATCGCAATGCGTTGGGAGGCTGTTCAGACAGTGAGCCTTAGTCAGTACTCACAGACTGAGACCCTGTGTGTTTGAGTCCTCATCCCACTACAGAGACTGACGACTCAGTGCCTCGCTCTAGGTTCAGGTGTTGAATCTGAACAGTTATAACCACTAGCATTGCCACGGGCTCCTGATACACATGCTCTGGAAGACCAGGCCCTAGGTTGGAACTCGAGGCTTGCTCTTATCTTAATTGCAAAGACAGCAATCCAGTGACCTTTGGCAGATTTCATACCCCAGCAGACTCATGTAACTGGAGCCAACCATGCCTTGTCAAGGCCACAGGCCCTCTTTGTGTCTCCATCTCTTTCGTCTATTTCATTTAATCCCTCCCCCCTTCTCCTTTTCTTGCTCTCTCTGATTCTCACTTTTCCCTTCTCTTGCTCATGCTTTCAGACTGGCTGAGCCTCACTCTATGCCCTCTGTCTTACTCTCTCTCCCAGTTTGGCTGCTTTCCAGTCAGAGGAAAGATCTCAGGATCCATCTGGCTTTGAGGGATATAGCTGTGTTTGTTTCATTATTGTCTCCACTTCATGTCCATTATCCAAGCCAATCTATTTCTACCTGTGACCAGGAGACCGGAGCCTGCTAGGAATTCCATCTCCAGGAGAAATCATAAATAAAACATCCTTGCAGTCAATACCCACAAGAAAACACTGACTTTCTACCCCCATCTGGTGAGGGCTGAAGCTACATTAGTATTCTACCTATCTGTATTTAAATTCCCTCATAAGCGGCAGGTTCAGTGCTATTAACATATTTCAATTTGAACCATTCTTATTTTAATTAGGTTTAAGTAATTAGTACTAATTCATCACCATTTTTCCTCTCTACATATTTTTAGTTGTTTACATCCCTTGCTAAGTAACAATTTGCAGTGATTATGTGCCACTCGTTCTTTCTATTTACATACTCACTCACCTAAACGGGCTTTTTCCTCTGTGTAAATTTCAGCAGATTCTCTGAATTCCCTCGTAAGTTGTTTTCTGTGTTGTCAGTGATGTGGAAACCGGGACATGGAAAAGAGAAATGATCCTGCTGTCTGCCTGCCTCTTAAGCCTCTGGTGGTGCCATTGTGTTTAAGCACATGAGAGGAAAGCTGTCTGCTTCTGTGGAGTGGGGTGTCTCTCTGTCAGTGTACCAGTAAAAGGAGTTTGGCGAGCGTATCCTTCTTCCCATATCCTCCCACTGTGCTGCTTCTGATGGTACGGTACAAGGAGGGCAAGATTTTCAAAAGTGACTAGTAATTTTGGAGGCATTATGTACTTTGATGCACCCAACTTAAGACACGTCAAGAGGGCCTGATTTTGGGGAGGTGCTAAGCCTCCACTCTGGAAGTCAGCTCCCTTGAAAGTCTTTCAAGTTGGGCTCCCAGAAACGGGCTCCCAAAATCACTAGTCACTTTTAAAAATCTCTACTTTCCAAGAGTGCCTGGTACATTAATAAATCTGTCAGTTTCCCAGTGTCGTCTCCTGCGGAGAATCCCTTGTTTCATCCTCTTCCCTTACTAATCCCTCTTCTCTTTACATTTCTGAGATCCTCAGAATTCCGGAGCAGACAGTCTCATGGTATCTGGCTGTTTAACTGGTTTGAAGCCCACTTCTCTGTTTCAAAGCTAAATGTTTTTAATGTAACTTTTTCACTGAAGTCTTATCAATACATCCCATTCTTGTACTGTTAGCAGATATCGTTAGCCGCCTGAAATATGTACATTTGCTATAGTCAGAAATGCTTTGTCTTGGCCTAACTGCTCCCCTTGAAGTCAAAATAAAAGTCCCATTGACTTCAAAGTTGACAGCGTCAGGGCAACACTGAGTGCTTTAGAAAATCCCATCCCTAGCTACTGTCATTTTAGGTTTAACACATGTACACAGCAGCTGTGAGATGGAGCTAAAAACAAAGAAGAGGTAAAGTGAAAAAAAGATCAAACGATGTGAATTGAACCCAGAGAGTATAAATGCTCGATGGCGCATCTTAATAGCTGGGATTCAGTGTGGGTGCAATTCCGCTCTCATGTGGCAGGCAGGGGCAAGGCCCCCTACATCACCTGAGCACGGCTGAGGGGACGCATGAAAGGATGTGCTGGCTAAGCAGCTGCACACCACAGAAAGAGTCCCACATGGGCCAGCAAGAAAGGCCACGCTGGGAAGGGGGGAGCCACATATCCGTGTTTACTCAGATCCCGTGACCCTAATACACCAGCTGCCCATAGACTGCAATTGCAACTGTCTCCCCATGCTCCACCCACATAAGCCTGAATACATGGACCCGACGTATATGGAGGGACTTTCACCCTATGCAGCTTTTAATATCCTTACCTGTGTACAAAAGAATGCTACACCTTACTCCACTGACAGAAAGGCACCCAAGGGATCTCTACAAGTGCACACGGGCAGACTTTTTGACTCAGCCCAATTTCATCTTAAACTGTCCATTCATCCACGTCTCCCCTCATCGCTGCCACAGGGTGTGAGGATATTTTGTCATGTAACCCAAGAAAGGAGACCATCGAGTTTTAAAGTTCTGCAGTTTGTTTTGAAATTAAGTCCAATGCTCCATTTCCACAACTTGCTGCACAGTGTTCCATAAATCACGGCAGGAAGGCAAAGCCTTCCAGGTCCTTACCGTGGATCCGAGTCAGCAGAACACACAAACACACACACACACGTACCATTGACTTCACTGGGGTATAATCACATGCTTAAATTTACGCATGTGCTTAAGTGGTTTACTGAATGGGACACGTACTTAAATTTAAGAAAGTGCTTAACAATTTTTCTGAATCAGGGCATGTTCCCCTGATAGGGACAACATCTCTATAAAACTTTGTGTTTTAGCATTTGCTATTTCAGTATCACTTATTCCTTAGATTATTTCCAGCAGAGAGAACTGAATACTTTTCATTCCAGTAATATTTTTTTGTAACCGTTACTATTTTCTGACAATACATCTGTATTTTAGGACAGAACCAAATTACATGTTCTAAGCTCCCTTCTCCATTGCTGTTTCTCCAGCGCTACTTATGAGTCAGTAACATCAAGGCCCATAATCTGAAAGAGTATAATAGAAGCTATATTAAGGCTTATTCTGTATTGCTATCAAATTACATGCAATAGCACTGCTGCTGGCGCATGTTATTGTCTCACTCCATTCTTCCTCTTCCATTTGGAAGTCAATTGCTTTTCCCACATTTATCTTGATGGCTTATTCTGTTAATTCTGCTCAAACTCTCTCTGCATTTATAAATTCTACCTGTGGGTCCTTTCCACTGACAACCCTGGAGTAAAATTGTCTTCAAATCAGCTAGATTTTGAGATATTTCCATTTTTTTTTCTGTTACAAACTATACCGCGAGAGAGAGGTCCAAAAGGGAGTTGTGAAGAGCCTTCTCATTTGTTTGTTTTTTAATTTATTTTTAAAATATTTTTCTGATGCCTACAAACATCTTGACAGTGGTCAGGCTGCTAGTGTGCTGAGACCACTGCCTATCATGCTGAGCAATATTGTCTCATTGTTTTCTTGTACTTGTCTGTCTGTCCTTATTCTTCTGTTGTTGTTTGTTTTATACTTGGATTGTAAGATGTTTGTTCTGTGTTTAGACAGCACCTAGCACATTGGGCTCCTGGTCCATGACTGTGGCTCCCAGACACTATCACCATACAAATAAGAATTAATATAGTATACTTTTCTCAGCTAGGCTACTTTCCAATTGTTGAGGCCTTTGGGGGCAAAAATTGGAGGCTCTCTAATTGTGGTAACTGGTCTTACCTTGTGTATTATTCCAGTTTCATTTTGAATGAGAGTTCAAGCGCCTAACTCTCCATTGCCCTGCACTTTATGAAGTCATTTGCCCCCATACAAAGTGGGTGTAACACACTACCCTTCTGTTTTGTAATTGATGCCACACCAGGCAACAGGGAATCAGGTGTCAGCTCTCTAGTGCTCCCAGAGATAAAGGATGCTTCTCAAGACTAGACTCCTTACGCTTGGTCATGGTAAAGTCTGGGGAGATTTGGAGATTCTCCTTTTGGATTAATGTGCATCCTTTTTCATCTTTATGCCAGTCAGCTATTGTTCTTAAATTTGCTGCTCAATACTAATATTTAAGTTTGGGAAGCCTAATACCAACCTGCTCCACAGGCAGCCATATAAATTCTTGTTGACTCAAAGACTTTGTATTTTAAAGGCCTGTAAAATTCTACTTGAAGTTTTTTCTAACTTATTGAAGAAGATCTTAGGTATTTTTATAGGTAGCATCTAACACTAGTAGAAAAGAGTTAGAAGCCAGTTCATACAAATGACACATCATCCACTTAGCCAGGTAACATACTTTTGATTCTGGGATATATCTAGTTCATCCCAAATTTTTTGTGAGAGAGGCTTATGGAATTAATCTGTTGAATGAGTTAAATATATCAGTAAAGTTATATTTTGTAGATGTGCAAGAGAACAGATGCACCTTTATATATCTGGTTTAAAATACAGGTCCCTGTAGTATTCTCATTTGCTCTGATTTTCTTTGCAAGCAGTACCATTGCAAAGGCAAATAGAAGTGTCCACTTGGGGAGTGTTTATTTGGTGAGGGAACTATCTACCAACACGTTAGGTCTTTGGATAAAGTATATGATATTTATTTAGTTTCTAAATTTGAGACCAAATCCAAATAATTTGAGAGCGCATTAGGAAAACCACTCAACCCAGTCAAAGGCTTTCTGTGTATCTGCAGATACTGACAAGTTGCTGTTTCTTTATCCAGGATGAGTGGATGTAAAGCATTATGCATTGTAAATTCTCTGAAGGCTGTCTTCCAGAAATATAACCTGTCTTTATGTGTCAATTGTTTGTTTATGGTATCTAATTTCTGTGTCAATATTTTGTCCTAAATTTTAATGTCTATGTTTAGAAGTGAAATCAGCCAAAAGAACCTATGCTTGTTTGTTGGTTTTCCTTCTTTGTGTATCAGAGAAATGGTAGCATGCTTCTAAGTTTCCAGGAGTCTGCCCTTTTCTGTATTTCTTTACAAACCCTATTCAATAAGGAGCTCTATTCCTGGAAAACATTTTTTTAAAACTTAGCACTAGAACTATGCAGGAACCAGAATTTCCATTTTGCAGGAAATTCCATTATTTCAATTTTTGTTTTTATTGTGAATTGGAATGAAAACAATGTATTTAAAAATTTCCCATGAAATAGAATTTTTTTAAATACAATTATTTGGGATCAATCAAAATGTTTCATTTTGGTTATGACATTTACTTTTTAAAAACAAAATATATTCTATAAAGAAAAAATAGAAACAAAAATTGAAATGTTCTGTTCCAAAATTATCAGAGGAATGTTTTGACTGTATCAAAACACTATTTTTTCTATTTTTTTTTCTTCAAAATGGAATTTCTTTAAAATTAATTTGTTCTCACATGAAGTTTTGGTTTTGACAACCCAGTATTTTCTGACCAGAAAAACATTTTTTCTGAAATTTTTTTGACCAGCTCTACTTATCAGTGAAGCCATCTGGTCCCAGGTGTTTACCTAGTTTTAAGCTATTTATAGCCCTTTCAATTTTAGTTTGGAATAGCATTTTCTCTGACCTAATTGCATCTTCTTTTCTAAATAATGTATCTCGTCTGAAAAAATTACATGTTGTGATATATATAAATTAGCATAGAAATCCTCAAAACCTGATTTCACAGTTCTCAGATTTTTTATTTATTTATTTATTTATTTGCCATATCCGTTTGAATTTAATTTGACAGATAACTTTCCTAGGTGCATCCTTCTTAGAAAGTAAACCAATCTTCTTTTATCTTAATGCCCTTTTCATAGAAAAATCTTTTGACAAGTTTTATTTGCAGCTTTGCCATTTTACTCAGCAATATATTAAGATCTCCTTTTACACTTATTAGTGTTCTATGTTGCTTTTGTTTTCCTGTGCCCTTATGTAGAGCTTCCAGTCTTTTTATTTCTTTCTCAAGGAAGGCAATCCTCTACAATTGTTTTTCTGAACTCCTAGAAATCTCCCTGTAATTACAGCTTTCAGTGCTTTCTATACGGTGGCATCACTAGTAACTCAGAATCATTTAATTTCATATATTCCAGAACATCTTTATAAATCTGTGACAGTAGCTTTGTGTTCTGTATTAGGGCACCATTTAATATCTAGAGCATTCTTTGCTTTTCCTCCTTAATATTGTGTTCAATAGCCTACATGGGAATGTCTGAAAAAATAATATTGTCTTTGTAAGTTTTATAAACTTTTATATGAATGTTTTCAATCGACATACTTAATCTCTGTTATGGAAGATTAATATTGGATATTGAATGAAATTGTGGAGTCTTTCTCCAGAATTTAATTCTGTCCATATATCTACCAGCTGCATTTCAGAGCTTCCTTTTGACTAGTACTCATTATATTTTAAAATAAAGAAAGTTCTACACTCTTATATACTGCTTTTCATCAGTAGATTTCAAAGAGCTTTACAAAGGAGGTCAGTATCATCCCCATTTTACAGATGGGAAACTGAAGCACACAGAGGTAAAGTGACTTGTTCAAGGTCACACAGTAAGTCAGTGGCCAAAACCAAGAATAGAACTCAGCTTTTCAGTGTCCCAGTCCAGTGCTCTATCCACTAAGCAACACTGCCTCTGTTAATTAAGTCTCTTAATTAGAATTCCAAGAGACTATTTTATAAGTATTATTGGAACCATATACTTATAAAATAGTCTTTTGGAATTCTAATTAATAGACTTAATTAACAGAGGCAGTGTTGTTTAGTGAATATATATATATGAGAGTCAATATTATGAGTTGCTAACACCAGAATTGTGTGCCTGCTATTAATGAATATCAGGCCAAACAGGCAGAAAGAATACCTGTTCCCAAATAAGTGCTTGTCAGTGGAGACAGCATTATATATAAGCAATATCTATCTATCCATCCTGAGATCATGCTACTGGGATGGAATAGTTGGGTTCTTGCCAAAGATAGAATATCCCTGGTGGTGAACAAATGGATCTGGCTAGTTGCCCAGCTGTACAATAATTTTCTTTTTTAAGGGTGGGTTTTGGTATTTTTTTGTTTTTCGTGAGTAGGTAGGATTAAATAACACACATATATATATATATACACACACACACACACACATAGACATAAAACAACTATGTTAATAGAACACTACTAAGGTTGCAAAGTCAAGCACTCAGTATGTGATCATGTAATTAAAGACTGTATCATAATGTATGCAGACAATGTTGCCTGTGCCACTTTAATTCTGGCATTTCCTAACTTTCAATTTTAACATGGGTTTTTTTTTTGCCTAATTTATATGACTTGGTATTGACATTCATATGGTCCATCAGCTGAGTTGGAATCTTTAGATCCACCATACATACCTCTGCCACTTGAGCTAATGTAGTCAATGATAGCAACGGTAGGTTATCATCCTCTCTGTGGACCAGTACTAGAGGAGGATGAGATACATACTTTGTAAGTGGGTTTCACAGATTTTTTCTGACAGTAGAGGAATGGTGAGACCCAGGAATCTCCAGTGCCATTTGAGTTTGTGGCAGGAAGTGTTCCCTTGTAGGCACAGACTTTTCTGCTCATTCCCCCAAGCCTGATCCCTTCCTTCCCACTCTTCTAACCTGTCCCTGTCTCTTCTCCACCCCTGGCTTCATGTCCCAGTTTCATTCTCCTGGCTTACATAGTCCCAGTCTCCACTCTCCAGGCTTCTCATCAAGTTCCCAGTCTCCATGTCCAGCCAGTCCCAGTGTTGCCTTGCAATTGAGAGGGATGTTACCCCAGAATTGGATCAAGCAATCATATTTGTGCATGCAGCCACTATGAATTAATAAAATAGAATACCACCCAGTTCAGGGTTAATTTGGACAAGCAGGGCTTCTGGCGGCAAGGTCAAATGCTAGCTGCAGGCTTGCAGTTTCTGCTAATTAGAATGAGAGGAGGGGAGAAAAGAGTCAACAAATTGAGACTGAAAGAAAATAAGTGGATGGAGACCTTGATTTGGGGTGCCTTTAATATAGAAGCTTATTATGACCAAGATTATTAGGAGTGTTTTGTTGATAAATAATTTACTGAAGTTAGGAGAGGTGATGACCCAGTAAGGGTCACTATGAGCTGTGTGTTTTGTAAAAAATATTTATAAAAAGACTAGACACTAGAGTGTACTTTGGCACCATTCTCTGAAGCTATCCTGAGAAGCTTTTTCCTGACACCATACTCCCCGGCAGGGAAGTGACTGGCCATCACCGACCTGCTGCTAATTACTCAATACCATCTCGGATTCTAGATAATTATTTGGGAGGTTCTAAACCTATTGCTTATGTCTGTGTGTGCTTAAATCTAATAAATAGTAGTTTTAGATAAGAGCTTGCTTACTGGTATCAATCTTTCATCAGATGGAAGCTCTGTGTTCCCATTGATTTATTCCTGACACTGCCGGAGTGAAACAATTAAGTTATCACTGCTTTGGGTTCCGAAAACCCTGGATAACGCCAGTTCCCCACTCCTGGTTCCTCTTCCAATTGGTCTTTCCCTTCTCCCTTGCCTATTGGTTTCTAGTCTCCATCCTCAGGTTCCTCATCCAATCTCAGTCATGCCCACCTTCCCCCTCACCACTTCCTTGTCCCAGTTCTCCCCCTGCCTTCAGCCCCTCATCTGATTTCAGTGTGTTCCCTCCAGCCAAAGGGCTCTCATTCACCCCGTTTCTCTCACCAGCTCCCAGTCCAAACCTCCTCTTCCTGCACCCCCAGCTCCCATTGCTGGTTTCTTTTCCCAGCCAGTCCTAGTTTTTCTTCCTCCTCCTCCAGTCCCACCAGCCTCCTTGTCCACATCTTTTCCTTTCTCTCTCCCTGGCCTGGCTTAACTTCCTCCTCCATGCTGCCTAGATGCCAGCAGAGAGGGCTAGTGAGAGCCCAGCTGACACAGGCTCCCTGCTCTTGGTTCCAGTGCCCAGCCCCACCCCAGTCTGGAGCAGCTGAAAACAGCCATTGCAGGGAAAACTCAGCTTCATCCCTGCAGCTCCGGGCTGGAGCATTTTCAGTTATTTGTAGCACATGGAGATATCCTATCTCCTAGAACTGGAAGGGACCTTGAAAGGTCATCAAGTCCAGCCCCCTGCCTTCACTAGCAGGACCAAGTACTGATTTTGCCCCAGATCCCCAAGTGGCCCCCTCAAGGATTGAACTCACAACCCTGGGTTTAGCAGGCCAATGCTCAAACCACTGAGCTATCCCTCCCCAAACGTATTCCATCTTTTTGGGGGGAGGGATAGCTCAGTGGTTTGAGCATTGGCCTGCTAAACCCAGGGTTGTGAGCTCAATCCTTGAGGGGGCCATTTAGGAATTTGGGGGCAAAAATCTGTCTGGGGATTGGTCCTGCTTTGAGCAGGGGGTTGGACTAGATGACCTCCCTGAGGTCCCTTCCAACCCTGATATTCTATGATTCAGTTACCCTGTGGGGATGGTCAGCAATAGGAGCTCTAACAGGCTGGCGTGTGCTCTGTAGGGATGGAATCTATGGCGGTTTTAGCTGTTAAACTCTCTAAGAATGGGTGACTGGTGCTTTTTCAAGGCTTATAAATTGGCCAAATTTGGGCAGATTTTCATGAGAACGGCAAAAAGACACTTCCCTAACCCAAAGATCACTCCCCTGACAAATTTCAAGCCCCTGTTCCAAAGCATGGGGGCAGTAGAGCAGTTCAAAGAAAGGGTCACCAGAATTTTTTTAACATGGGCAAAACACCATTTTTGTTCTTAGCCTTGTTCTCAGAAATGGTTGAACTGTTTTGATTGAAATCCAAACGGTTAACATTTGTCAGTTATAAGTAACTGAAAGAGGATCTTGTAATGAGTTGTAAGGGAACCTTAATTATAGGCAGTGCTACCGGCCCAGCCTATCAGATATATTGCCCACTCTTAAACAATACAAATATTTTGCAGCTGGCCAGCTAGCCAGTTCCTTTCACTCGCTACTAGGGATATTATAATAGTCACTTGGAACAGTAACTTGGAACAGTACCCAACATTTTCATACCAGTAGCCCTATTTCAGATGTTCGTTACTGATCCAATGCAAATTTTGTATAGATGATAAAGGAAAGGGAACAAATTTGTCTTCCCCATGCATTAACATATCTCAATATACAAGAATAGTAGAATTATAAACTCGCAGCACATTCTCATCCAACAGCTTTTCGGTGACACTGCTATCTTTTCTTTTAAAAAAATCCCTGGAATATACAGAGAATATATGACCAAGATTTTAGGGTGAGATTTTCAGAAGCATTCACCATTGGCCTTCCTCTGCTCCTATTAAAACTGAATTAAATGGGAGTAGAATGAAGTTAATATTGAGCATTTTTGAAAATTCCATCCGTAGAGTTCACCTCTGTTCCCGTCCTCTGGGTTCTCTCTGCAGTGGAGATCTACTGGATTTACCATGGATGAATTAAATTCATCTTTATTTTCCAGAAGATCTGGGAAACCATAGCAGCTTCTGAAGAATTTCAAAAGATCCCTAAATAGAATTTTATTTCATTCTATCTAGGTTCTTACATTGTGCTCAAAACCATAGCATCTGAGCATCTTCCAGTAGCGCATTAAGGAATGTGATTACACAACTGTCACATACATGTTCTCTCATCCCCTCCCAAATGGGAGACGCATGTACAGTGGTGTGTCTTGTTTAGGTAGGGTTTTAGGTTTTGGGGAGGGAAGGGGTTGCTTGTTTTAAATGTGCATGTTGCTATGTATTTATAGTTAGGACAAAGAAATGAGGTTTGCACTTGGGGTGGAAGGTGTTGAGATTTGGGGTGGTCCTTAGCTACTTGGGGAGTTCATCCCAGTATCCTATACCAGCCCCTGAGAAGGTTCTGTCTCCTGCACAGACAAACTTTGCTCATATATATATATATATATAGAGAGAGAGAGAGATATCCTATCTCCTAGAACTGGAAGGGACCCCAAAAGGTCATCAAGTCCAGCCCCCTGCCTCCACTAGCAGGACCAAGTACTGTTTTTACCCCAGATCCCTAATTGGCCCCTTCAAGGATTGAACTCACAACAGCGGGTGTAGCAGGCTAATGCTCAAACCACTGAGCTATCCCTCCCCAGTGGAGAGTTCCATTGCGCCAGAGAAGTAGAGTGGTGAGAGTCTTGTAGGAGAACATGAAACAAAGGAAGAGCCTTTGTCTTTCAGTTATCATTTTACAGGAATAAACTGCATCCTTTGTCTCTAAGTGGCACTCCAGACAGCAGGGAAGAATATGATCCCGCCCCCACCCGTCTTGTAAATTAGCGTCCGCTACTGTGGTTAATTTGAAAACCTGCCTCTTTATCTTGGAATTTCACACACTTTGTTACCACCTCTCGTGGTGGTTTGTCATCAGGTGGCTTTAGCAAAAGGCTGTGGTGTGCTCTCTCTCATTCAAATACAAGCTCAGAGGCCTCTATGGCCAGGGCCACCCAGAGGGAGGGCAAGTGGGGCAATTTGCCCCAGGCTCCGGGCCCCATAGGGGCCCCCATGAGAGTTTTTCAGGGCTCCTGGAACAGGGTCCTTCACTCGCTCTGGGGGTCCCAGAAAACTCTTGCGGGGCCCGGGGCCCCGGAGCTTCTTCCACTCCGGGTCTTCGGGGCAATTTGGCGGCGGGGGGGTCCTTCTGCCCCAGGACCCACCACCGAAGTGCCCTGAAGACCCGCGGCGGGGGGTCCTTCCACTCCGGGACCTGCCATCGAAGTGCCCCGATGACCCGCGGCGGGGGATCCTTCCGCTCCGGGACCCGCCACCGAAGTGCCGGGTCTTTGGCAGAAGATCCCCAGGTCCCCTGAATCCTCTGGGCGGCCCTGTCTATGGCAAAGATTTCCTTTAAAAAGCTATTTATAAAAGGTAACCTATGTCCTCTTCCTTCCCCTCTCAGGCAGACCTACTAGCCTCAATCTTCTCACTCTTTTTTCCATAGTGCCCAGTTTTTCCTGCACCCTTTACAATTTCAGGTTGCTGTCTGTTGATTTGAGCTGGAGTTTCTTTGTCCTTGTGCCCCTAATGTAGCAATGCCTTTCTTGGAAGTTCTCTTTGGAATATCATTTGCTCTTCTGTGCACAGAAATAGGCTGTTCTCTAACCAGGCTTATACCTTTTTGCATGTCTTTGGGGATTTTCAGCATTGCAGCTTAGGGTTTCCCATGAGGTCCTTGCCATTATAGGCTTGGGCCATGAGCAGGCTACAATGGGGCAATTCTTCCTGGCAGCAGACCCCATAGAAACTTTGCGCTTCCAGCTCTGCTCCCTGGGCTCTGAGAGGTTACCATGTTCTTGATCTAGCAGGGGTACTAGAAATTCAATGTGTCCTGGTGACAAACATTTGGCCCCCACCAATGACAGTTGCAAAACTTCCATTGGCTTCAATAGGGCTAAGATTTTACCCCATGTCCTAGTAAGCAGAATTACTTAGTTATCTTCTGGACATCATCCTGGATCATATGACCCATGCAGTATGACTTCTTCTCTGTTTATGCCTGTCTTATTTTGATGTATTAAAGGTGCCAGTCCCAATCTCTAGGCCGGGGTAGTCAATAGGCAGACCGTGAGCCAAATCCAGACTGCCAGATGAACTATCATTATTATTATTAATTTTTTTAATTATTTTCTCTGGGTCTGAACCTTGACTATACCTTGACCGACAAAAACTAATTGACTACACTTGCTCTAGGACAGGTAATGTGTGAATAATAATACCTAGCTTGTTCCAACCATAGATCTCAAAGCACTTTACAAAGGAGGGCAGTATCATTATCCCCATTTTACAGATGGGGAAACTGAGGCTCCAGGAGGGAAGCAGCTTGCCCAAGGTCATGTAGCAAAGCAATGGCAAAGGTAAGACTTGAACTCATGTCTTCTGAGTGGTAGTCCAGTGCCCCTGGCCCACACCAGCTCCCCTGTGGGGTGTCAAAGTGCCCTGAGCCAGTGGTTCTCAACCTTTCCGGACTACTGTACCCCTTTCAGGAGTTTGATTTGTCTTGCGCTCCCCAAGTTTTACCTCACTTAAAAACTATGCGCTTACAAAATCAGACCTAAAAATACAAAAGTGTCACAGCACACTATAGTATTACTGAAAAATTGCTTAATTTCTCATTTTTACCACATAATTATAAAATAAATGGATTGGACTATAACTATTGTACTTATATTTCAGGGTGATAGTTGAGCCTGTTTATCACTTGGGAGCCTTGTCTGAAATCCGAGCCCCAGGCGGTGGGGCTGACACCGAAGTCCTGTGAGCCAGGGCTGAAGCATGTAACTTAGCCTTGCGACACCCTCCTAGCATGGGGTACTGGCCAATTGCACTGCTTATCTCCCCCAATGCCAGCCCTGCACTTGCGACCCCTCCTAAACCTGCCCTGTGACCCCCCTGGAGGCTGCAACCCTCAGGTTGAAAAACAATCTAGATGAGTTGAGTACTCCCTGGAAGACCTCAGCGTACCCCAGGGGAATGCATACGCCTGGTTGAGAAACACTGCTCTGAGCCACTGTAACTTGTTCCCCTTTTTATACTGCTCTTGGAAGGCAGAACTGCCAACTCTTGTGATGTTTAGCACAAGTGTTGCATTAATTGGTGTTTTTCATAAGGGCTCTGTTCCTGGAATCATTTGAGTATGTGAAAATCTCAGCTTTCATTAAAAAAAAAAAAAGTAAGTCTCTAGCCTTCATGGCTGCAGAGAAAAGCATGAAATCATGGCCCCTAATGGCTCAAAAGCTAGACAACAAATAAAAAGAACCTAACATTTATTATTTTTTAGATCTCATGATTAGGCTGGGCCTGACCCAGGATTTTTGAATGCTTGGGGTTGGCAATACTGGAAAGGGTTATACTTAGTAAGAGGCTTGGCCCTGGCCACACCTCCTTAATGAATGGCCACACCCACTTTCCCTAGAGGACACTTGAAAAACAGGCAAGACCTGTGCACTGCATTATTTCTTCCCTTTCTCCCCCGGATTATGAAGTAGCAACTATCTTGGTATAATTTACTCTCTTTTGGAGAGGATTAGATGCAGTTTTGCGTCGAATGAGAATGCTGTGGATCAGATGAGACGATCAGGTGCCAGGAGTTCCCGGCTCTCGGTCAGATGCTCAGACCACAACTGTGAATGTGTGTGAGAGAGGAGAGGGAAAGAATTTCTGTATCTCGGCCTCTTGTCTGACAGATATTTTAAATTCTATTCTGTCTCCCTTGTGCCAGTTCATTGTAAAGTATTGGAGAACCTGGCCAAAGTTCTCTGACATGCTGGGGAGAATTGCAAACAGTTCTGACATTGTACAGCCATTTCCTAGGATGCTCTGGAAAGATGGTGAGTTTTCACTAGCGGTAAAGGTAAAAGTTCTGAAAGTGACTTAGGAAGCAAAGTCCTATTTTCAAAATGACTTAGGCACTTAGGAGTCTGTCGCTTTTGAAATGAGACTTAGACTCTAAGGGCCAGATTTTCAAAGGTATTTAGATACCCAGAGGTGCAGATAGATGGCTAGTGGGATTTTCAGAAGCATGTAAGTGCCTAACTCCCATGGGCCTAGGCACTTCTGAAAATCCTGCTAGGCACTTATCTGCATATTTGGGTGCCCACATACCTTTAAAAATCCGGCCCCAAGGTGCTTTTGAAAATACTACTATCAGTGAATAACTTCTAGCATAGATAGTTAAATAAATAGATTGATTTAGCTTCTTTCTCATTTGGGAATTGTCCGGGAGCAGTTTATGATGGTCTCAAAAATATATTTTTATCGACAATTATTTGCTGACCAGTTTTCACTGTTAAATCTTGCTGTGCAACATTCTTATGAGCAGCTTTTTGTGTGGCGTTGATATTCAAGTTCTGAGCTGTGTTGGTTAGTTTTGAGTGGAAGGTTTCTGTTCCCTGAATGGGTGAGCTCAGTGCTTAGGCTCATCAAGTGCAAATACTCACGTTTTCAATTCAGATTTCATGGTCTGAAATTATTCGCTTCAAATTTGCTCTTTACTCTAGCAAATGGGTTCACTGGCAGGAATGTTCAATTATTTGTTGAAAGCCAACACGACAGTGAGTGTTAGCCACGGGTGAGTGTGTTACAGGTGCCCCTCTGCGTCCAGTCTGCAGAAATCTGAGTCTGTTATAGCCTCAACTTTGACTCTTTAGTTCAAATTGTAGCAGTTTGTGCTTTTAGCTTTGGAAGTCACCCTCTCAATCACTGGTATGTCAGTATGGCAGCCACCACGTGTACCCTCCCTGCTGTAATTCAAGCAAATATTCAAGAAAAGGTTGTGGTATTCTCCCAGCTCTGGCTATTTTACATACACACTTGCATGCGCACATGCGCGTGCACACACACGCAGTAGAAGAATGGTACACACCCTCCACCATCTCACACACACACTCAGTCACTCTCCCCCGCCCCAACAGGAACCACGCTGTACCAGACAAACTCCTCCAGATAGGATCCAGGCAAAGATGTTTGCTTAACACAGCAGCTCTTTGAAAAGGCAAATAAATGGACAGCGAAGCTACACAGACATGTCACTGTGCAGTGATTTCCGTTTTGCATTTGAGTTTCGGTGCCAGTGGACCCTGACTCCACGACTGAGATCAGAAGGGAAGGGAGAAAGCAATTGTTCATTATTACAGTTTCAAGTCAGGCATGTGATGGAAATCAGTATTGGAAAATATACAATCCTATAAAGACAGAGGCTGGCTCGAAACACCTGCCACTCCCCAGCCAAGTTGTAATTAAGGCCTCAGCCCTGCAATTTGTGCCTATACAACATACCATTGATAGGGATCTGCATAGGCTCATGGGTCAAGGGATCTAAGCACCAAGCATTGGTCCTACTGAAATTAATTTGAAAACTCCCCTTGACTTCAGCAGGACACCTGCCTGTTCATTGCAGTTCACGCCTTTCTCCTTTGGTGTGATTGAAAAAGTGTCTTACAGGAGCAGGATTTGGTCCTAAATATGCTTCAGGACGCTGGGCCAGATTCTGCTCACTGTTGGTGTCGCTGCAGATTTAGCTGGAATTACTCCAGCTCTGTCTCAGTGTACCCGACCGCTGAGCCGTAGTTGAGTAGGTTGGCAGAACAGCCATTTAAGAAGTGTCAGAAATAAACAAATAACCACCTAGAGCAGCCTTGCAAGGAAAAGAATCACCTCGGAAAGAAAATCAAAACCGCTGCAATGTTTTCAAAAAGGGAGCTCGTATGTAACGGAGTCTTGCTTATGTCAAGGTGGAAAAAGCCAAAACCCATTGATCTTTCAGCCATGAGGAATATTCTCCTCTGACTCACAATTGCACTTTGATAGATGCCGAATAACAGAAACTGCAATGGGTTTGGCTCATTCAGCCTGACATAAGCAAAGCTCAATTAAATAGGAGCTTTCTATTTTCCAAGCATGTCTGGAGGTTGCTGGTTTTTTTATTTTTTTTGGTCGTGATTTCTTCCCTCAGAAATTGAGCTGGTTATCTTGGGCCAAGTTAATGCCTGGTGTCAGTCAGCAGGGCCGAATTTGTCTCGTTGGGTGATTGGCTGTTTTTTTGGAGTCATCTGGTTACCCTACAGAAGAGGTTAGGTGATGGTAGTAGATTTGAAGCAATGGCTGGGGCATTGGGGGTGGGGAGGGGAGAAGATGGGGAAGGGGATGTTCTACTGATTTAGGGACAGGGCTCAGTTTCACAATCTGCTGTTCATATGTCAGGCTCAGGATAGTTCAAGGCAGTTAAGAACAAGAAATCCCAATTTTTTACTTAATCCAAAGCTGTCCAGCTGTGCCTTATAAGTACCAATCTATTACTTTGCAACTTGGTAATTCCAGTGCTCTCAAGACATAATGATAGCTAATCTAACTGCATGGGGTAGTGGAGCTGCTCAGCATTACACAAACATTAGACAGATACTTCAGGCCTGAAACTGCTGGAGGAGGCATGTATAATAGAAACGTCATCACAGGAGCCCAGGGTAGCCTTGTATTCACAGGGTGGTTTCTGCCGAGAGCTCGAGGTGAATATCTACCTATGCATCTCTTGTCTTTAGCGCCCACCAGGTGAGAATCTAAATGCTGGTTTTGCCCTTTGACTCCTGAATGATGATGCTTAGTTTTAATTTTCTAATTTCTCAGGCCCCGGTCTTAACCCCTTGAGCACAAACCATTCCTGACCAAGAGGGAGTGTGTCACAGGGTTCTTATCACCCGCAAGCCAGTAACTACATCTCTATGGTGTATGTAATGATCAGGGCCCACTGCATGGGCATAATTAAAATTCCTGCTGTGCTTTTAAATGGTTTGGAGTCAGCCACGTGGCTCAGCACTAGCCAGCCCAGCATGTGAGCAATTCCTGCCTTCTTGGGAGGAGGCCTCGGGCAGCAGCTGAGAGAGGCAGGCGTCCAGGAAGGAACGAGGGGCTCAGTTCTCCTCCCAGTAAGGCTAAAAAGAGAGAGCGATGGTGGCAGCGTACTGAGCCTTGGGGGCATGTGTAATTCCTACACATTGATTGGCAATTGATGATTGAAGTGGCTTTTCCTGCTGCTGAACAGAAGTGTTCCAGCATGAGGCTCGCACCGCCATCCATTTGCATTGTCCCAGCCCCTCCAGAAGATAAACAAGGTAGAGACGAAGACAGGATGAGCCCTTCTCGGTACTGAAGTCTGGGCTCATTCCAGACCAGTCTGCTAACAGCATTCAGGGCAGCCATAGAGACCTGCTAAGAGTTTTGAAAAATTGGGTGTGCCCTTTTTGGCTTCTTTCTAATGGCTAAAGAAGGCTTGAAAGGAGAGTGTGTGTTTGTTAGGGTGACCAGACAACAAGTGTGAAAAATCGGGATGGGGTGGGGGGTAATAAGTGCCGATACAAGACAAAGCCCCTATAAAATCAGGACTTCTGGTCACCCTAGTGTGCGTGTGCACATTTAGGAATGGTGGGAATGGGATGGAGGATTGGGGAGTTAGGTTCTCATCTGCAGGTTTTTCACCTCAGAAATGTCAAGGATGGTCTTCCCTGGTCTTTGTGGATGTCTCAGAGATGAGTATTGGGAGCTCTAGAACTCACTGAAAGGCTTGGGAGTGTTCAATCTTTCCCAAAGACATCATTTCCGTTGTTAATTAGGCATTGAAGAGAAAGGTTTTAACAAAAACAAGCAACAGATTGTTTTCAGCAGCCTCTCAGCAGCTGAGCTCTCCCTCCACTCTCATGATGTTATCATTTCACTAATTATCCAGCTTCCATCACTCTTGTTCACACGAGGGTTTTCCTTAAATTCTCCCACCATTGCACTGTCACCACCCTGCTCCATGTTGAAAGCGCTAGCATGCACCAGCCACTGGCTTTGCAGCTGCCGAGTCATCTCCCAGTGGTGGAGCTGCACTGCTGGTGATGCAGCAGTGGGAGACAGTCTTAAAAATGCTAGTAGCAAAACAGCCAGAGAGTTTTCCAAGGCAGAGAAGAGCTGAATTTCTAATCTAAGAAAACAAGCAGGGGAAAAACCTTGTAAAGAAGAAGGAAAAAGAAACCCTTCGGGCCTTCTAATTGCATCACACAGGCAAGAATAAAAAAGGACACACCCATTTTTTTTTCCTTTTCAGGTCACCTTGAAAGAGCAAGAGCAATTTGGTCGGCCTTCTCTCCCTCAGCCTTCTCCCACTAACATACTAAGGGCAACAGCTCCCATCCTCCCCAGGCTGAAACTAGAGAGTCACAAAATTAGTCTGGTTCTCTCAGTCTCACGGAGTATTATTCATCTATAGACTTTTAAAAAATAATTGAATCCATGTAGAGTTTGTCAAGCCCTTCGAGTTCACTTGGTCTGATGAATTGCTCTGTGTGTGTGTGAGAGAGAGAGAGAGCGCGCGCTCTTTCTGCCTCGCTCTGTGTTTGTATCAGTCTGTGTTTGTTTTCCACAGCTGCAAATCACTAGAAGCCTGAAGAGGCTTTCATAAAATCCTGCTAGAAGTCAGACTTCAGCACCAGCGTTTCCCTTCACAAATACATCGCTAATGCCAGGGGAACTCCAATAGCTTGGTGGATCATTTAAAAACAATAAGGTGTTATTAAATGAAAAAAAACATTCTTTACCACTGTCCAGATAGAGAGGAATGGAACGGATCCTGTCTCTTTGCTGCCGGCTCCTTTAGTCTAATGTCCGTCCCATCGATCTCCTATGTACTCTGCCTCAACTGCCTGATGTATTGCTCTGGTGCTTCTCTCTCCCTCTGGCTTTCTTATCTCTGCCTTATGCCTTGTGTCTCATTCCGTCCTACAACCCATTGTTCTGGTCTCCGTCAGCAGTCAGGCAGGAAGTTCTCGCTGCCCCAGGTACAGCATTGCACAAGGTGCATTATATGAGGGGTGGGAGTTCACCTTCCTCTGAAGAATCTGGCATACACCACTGCCCAAGACAGGACACTGTTGGTTGAATCTGGCATTGCTGTATTCCTGGGCGGTGGGTAGATCCCTGAAGCTGGTGCAGTGAGAGGTAAACCACACTTCCCTGGGCCAGCCTGGTGCCTCGTGTCCCAGTGAGGGTGGGTGGAGTTACCACAGCGGCTGTGTGTGATAGACTCTGGGGTGAACTTGGACCTAGATGATCCCATACAACTATGAAGAGTTTAAGGCCGGAAGGAGCCATGCCCATCCAGGCCTCCAGCAAGAGCCCCTCTCCCAGGGACTCTTGGGAAGAAGGCATGGCTCGTCCCGTTAAAATGCCTGTCATTTTAGTTTAATCCGTTGTTAGGATGCTAAGCCCCTTGTTTCACTGCCCGTTTTCGCCATGTCAGTGGCAGAGCTAAGCAAATCGTGGAGTGGGGGAGGAGGTGGGCAATGATCTGTGGATGTTCATTCAAATTTGAAAATGAATTTAATTTCAGTCACACTTATGGCCTCCTCATGTTTGCCTTCCATGCGTGGTCCAACTGCCAAGCTTTACTAGCACCGCTATGCCGGAAAAACAAACATGACGCTCAGATGCTGACCTGCTCGCCAAAAGCAAATTTCAAATTGGATATTTGATTGCCAGATTTGAAATTCACAGTGCCGTGCCAGTCCGTTTCATAAATCATCCGACGGGGAAACAGAAACTGGACCACCTGGGTGATGTAACTAATCAACAGGGCGTGAATTTCAAATAAAGAATATTTCCAATGAAATGCTAGAGCAGGGGTGAGCAAACTTTTTGGCCCCAGGCCCACATCGGGGTTCCAAAACGGTATGGAGGGCTGGGTAGTGAAGGCTGTGCCCCCACAAACAGCCTGGCCCCAGTCGCCATCCGACCCCTCCCACTTCCCGTCCCCTGACTGCCCCCCTCAGAACCTCCCACCCATCCAACCCCCCCTGCTCTTGTCCCCTGACCACCCGCTCCTGGGACCCCCCATGCCTAACCATCCCCCGGGACCCCACCCCCATCCAACCCCCCCGCTACCTGTCCCCTGACTGCCCTGACCCTATCTACACTCCCGCCTCCTGACAGGCCCCCCAGGACTCCCACGCCTATCCAACCCCCCGTGTTCCCTGTCCCCTGACCGCCCCCCCCGAATCTCCGCCCCATCAAACCGCCCCCTGTCCCCTGACTGCCCCCCGTAACCCCCTGCCCCTTATCCAAGCTCCCCGCCCTCTTATCATGCCGCTCAGAGCAGCATGTCTGGCAGCCTGCCCGGCAGGAGCTCACAGCCCCGCCACCCAGAGCGCTAGCAGCATGGTGAGCTGAGGCTGCAGGGGAGGGGGGACAGCAAGGGAGGGGCGGGGGCTAGCCTCCCTGGCCGGGAGTTCAAGAGCCAGGCAGGACGGTCCCGCAGGCTGGATGTGACCCATGGGCCGTAGTTTGCCCACCTAGAGCGATATTTGCACAGGGGGGAAATTGCAAATTAGTTCCAATAATAAATAAATACGAGGACTTTGCAATCTATGTGTGAACATCCCAAGGATTGGAAAAGAGGGGAAAACTGACATAGATATTCACTGTGAATTGTTCATTCAACTCCAGTTGCTCAGATCTAACCATTGTTAAAAAGACTATGCGAAGTCTTTGTAAAGTGCAGTTAAGTTCCATATAGTGATCATACCAATGACTTTGTGCTCAACAGATCTGCTCCCTGGGTGTATTCTGCTTAGATTAGTACCAGTAATAAATTGTACTACCTTGAACTCTTACCGTCTCTGTTGCGCCCATCCCGCTGTGGGAGAGTGAGCTGGAAATAAATCCTATTCTGGCTTGCACGTCTTCAACAGAATTAGGGTTCCACTTGCAGAATCTAGATGTTGAGGTATATAGAGGTATGCACTTCCATTGCACCTTAATTACACCTAGATTAGGCCTCTCTTGAGTCAAGGTTACTGATGATGAAGCACGAGCTGGAAAATACCCAGCTGTACTTTCAGATCCTGGTGGAATTTGCAAGGCCTGCAAATCTTTGTCCTTCTCTCCTAAGCAAACTTGGTATGGAATCCCTGAGAGGTAATTAACGTGGAATTCCCCTGCGTCATTTTTATGGGCTGTTTCCAAAACAGAGCCACTCTTTAAAGTTTCTCTTGTTCAGCTTTTTTTCCACGTAAGGTGTATCTGTCTCTCAGATACTAGATTCATTATTCCAGAGTCGTTCTCATCTCACTATGATTTTCCGCACTGACATTTGCTACACTCCAAACACTGATCCTGCATTCAAATACCTGCCTCGCCTCTCCAATATTGGTTCCACTGTTAAAAAGCAGTCATTGCTTTTGAGTTATTGTCCTCCTATTTCCTGTTTTGATACTAGACTTCATAACTGACCTCCAAGTATCTGTTGCCTTTCCTGATACCTCTCAACCTTGTCTTTCTGATTGATTAGCCAATTGTGTTCTCCATTGTTCTGATGACTTGCAGTTTGCCTGGTATATGTCACTGGCCTGCTCCTGCTCTGTAATGTTAGCTCTTGGTCTTTCACAAGTCTCTAGTGTCTTCCAGCCTCTGTCCCATGTCCCTGATCTCTGTCACAGGTCCATCCATCTCACAGATGCCTTTCTTTTGTCTTTTCTCCTTCGGGAGGAGGGGAGGTATGTTATCTCTCTAAAGCCCTGTCCACAATGGGATCAGGAATGTGCTAGTTAAAACCATGTTTAAAACATAGTTGTTTCTAATGGTGTTCTAGCCCAATTTCTCTACAAGTCTGGATGTGGATTTTATGGCTGTATACAATAAAATCATACTGCAGACTATCTGGTCAATGGCATGGTTTGGCAGGCAGAATTCACAGGAAAAAATCACCATCCAGACAGGTCAGAGGAACTGTGCCAGAACTCTGTGAGCAACAACTGTATTTAAACATGCTTGTAACTAGCATGCTTCTGACACCACTGGATATGGCCTAGTACTTGTCCCAGATCTGTCTGTCTCTTGCTGCCTGTCTCAGGTTGTCCATCTCTCTGATATTTGTTCTATGTCTGTTGATCTCTCTGTCGATCTGCCCCAGGTCTAGCCGTTGCTCTGATGTTTAATTCACTGCCCTGTTTTCCTAAATCCTGCACAGAATTTGTTTTTCTTTCTGAAATATTTCCTGTTTTTATGTCTGTCCCAGGTCTCCTTTTAGCTCCAAAGGTCTCTTTCGATTTCTTCCTCCTCTAAGGGCTGGCTTGTTTTCCTGTTGATTTACCAGGTCCAACAGCTGATCTTTTTGCTAATTGATGTCCCCTCTGTCTTATGTTGTTTCATGTCGGATGTCTTTGCCATTGTGCAAACCACTGTTTGATAGCTCTGATCTCTCTGCGGTGACTGATCCATTGCTTTCATTGGCACTCCCGTATGTCCCTGAAGTATCTCAATCTCATATTTTTTTTTCTTGCAGTTCAAATATTGGGCTTGGTGACCCAACCTCAAGGATCCCTAATGTTGAGTCCCCTGAGCCCGTCAGCAAATGCACATGATGATTAGGCAACATTCATGACATCCGCCGGGAAAAATCCACTCAGCCGCAGTTTTCTGATGTCAGGAACCAGCAGTGAGACACAGGCACAAAGGTAAGAGGAGACTTTTTCAATCACACCAAAGAAGAAAGGAGTGAACTGCAATGAACAGGCAGACGTGGAACATCTGGGGAAGAAGGGGAAGCAGTGTAAGGGGATCATGCAGATATAACAAACCAGAAAGGACAAATCCATTCCTGGTAGAGGTCAGGGACATGGAAACAGAGCCTGAGGGTGATTCCAAAAGAGAAACCTTGGGCTAGTTTGTATCCTGGCACAGATGCAGGCAGTAACCCAGATATGTTTCTCTCCCACTCCTTTCTGAAAACCCTTAGAGCCTGGGATTGTTCCCAGAAGGCCTCGTTTCTGTGTGCAGTCTAACTATGGACCATGCTCACATCCACAGGGAAGCAATGAAAGGGTGAGATGATTAGCTGTGTACTCTTCTTGGGCCTGCTAGGAGTGGAAAGTGTCATGGTGACAATAACATCGTAACCCCTGTACTTGGCCACATTGGCTGAAAACTGGGTGGCATCTACTGGGCCAGCCCAGTGTGGAACCTCAAGGAGAATTAAAGAAAGCACTTTCAAAAGCATGCTGTGTGCTACCCTCTAACCCACCCTCATAATCACTGCATCTATCTCTGCTCACCAAGGGAACCACATCCACAGAGTATCAGAGATGGCCCAAACCTCAGCCCTCAATCCATACACCCCACAAGTTTGACGGTGTTCTATATTCAAACTCTGAGCCAATCTTCAATTGAAGGCCAGATACAGTGGCCACTTTTACGAAGTCAGACACCCCCATAGTTAACAAAAGAGTGGCGGAGATCTCAAATTTATTGTCTCTGATGAGTTTAGGGAAACACTGCAGACTCCCCCGCCTTCCTATGAGCTGCAGCTAGTTGAAATAGCAGTCGAGAAACGCATTTGGCAAATTTTGCCTTTGTTATTTGCAATTCTCTTTGGTATTCAACTGCACTTACAGGAAATCACAAGTGAAGAAGCAGCAGCATATGCATTATACATGAAGGTGGCCAGTCTGCAAGCTTCCAAACTGGTCATTCCACTTGGTTAATAGGTAGCTGCACATGGCCTACAATACATATGTTAGTTTGGGGTCAAGTACGTGTATTCACTGAGTATGAAGCGGCTAGAAAATGGACAGATCAAAGTGAATTCTTGAAATACTCATTCATTTTCCTCCTCCTCCTCTCTCTCTCTCTCACACACACACACACACACACACACACACGCACACACTATTCAAACAGCTCTGCTGTGCAGTAATGGTGGAAACATCTTGACTCATGAATTATGACCCTTCTATCTAAAATGTGGCTTTTGGGGAGAAAGTTGGGTGGGCTTTTTTAAAGATTGAATTTACATTCTTTCATTGAATTTAGGGATTACGGAACAAATGATTTTTCCAAAACCGAAGTGCAGTATGTGCCTTCATCCCAACTTGCACAAAACTGTGGTTTTTTACAAAGCAGAAAAAGAACATTAGGTTCACATCACCTCTATAATTTAGTTTTCTAAGATTAGTCTATGCCATGTGTTGGCTGTTGAAATGTCTGGCTGCGGGGAGCTCTAGGAATTTTTGTGTTTCTTGTCTCCACCTCAAGACCATTTTAAAGGTTTTCATCCATCCATTGAGAGAGATAACTGTTGTATAAAGGCGCCCAGTGAAGTACTCTTTTTTTGGCAGCGTGTAATTCTTTTTTAAACTGTTATTTAAAATATGCTTTTTAAGAGGACAAAAGGGAACAATTTAATGGAAACAAATTTGTATAGGAAAATGCACAGCTGGATAAAAAGATTTTTTTGCATTATTGCTTGGGAAGACAGGCGAATTTGAGCAAGGATGGAATTAAAAAGTGAGTTTAAACATTACTTAAATGGGTTGTTGAGACTGAAAAGAATAACAACTTCAGGAATAAGCTTTGCTTAGCGCCGCCATTTCCAGTAGAGTCAGGTTTATGGCAACTACCTTATTTTACCAAACTCCACTTTTTTATTCTTTTATGTAAACTGAGCACTGGTGAAAGGTGTTGCATCAGCAGCCCTGGAGACAGGCCTGGTTTACACCTAAAACATAGGTCACCTTAGTTACATTACTCAGGACTGTGAAAAATGCACATCCCTCAGAGACGTAGTTAAGCTGACTAAGCCCCGGTATAGACACCTCTAGGTTAATGGAAGAATTCTTCCATTGACCTAGCTACCGCCTCTCTCGAGAGTGGATTTACTACAGGGACGAAGAAAGCCTTTCCCTTGCCATAGCAAGTGTCTAGATTAGTGCTAGCAGCATAGCTGCAGCACAATAGCTGTGCCGCTGTCGTGTAGACAAACCCTGAGAGATGGTTATACAGTCAGCAGTCCTAGGGACAGAAAACAGAAGTCCTGGAAACACACAGACAGAGGTAGAGGCCAGATGGAACAAAAAGGTAACAGTCAGGGAGGGTAGGCAGGAAAAGATAGGAAAATTCCTCATCCGGGGGCAAAATTTTCAAAAGCACCTAAGTCCCATTTTCAAAAGTGACTTAGCCACTTAGGGTATGTCTACACTACCCGCCGGATCGGCGGGCAGCAATCGATCCAGCGGGGATCGATTTATCACGTCTAGTCTAGATGCGATAAATCGACCTCTGAGTGCTCTCCCGTTGACTCCTGTACTCCAGCGGCATGAGAGGCACAGGCAGAGTCGACGGGGGAGCAGCAGCAGTCGACTCACCGCTGTGAAGACACCGCGGTGAGTAGGTCTAAGTACATTGACTTCAGCTACGTTATTCACGTAGCTGAAGTTGCGTAACTTAGATCGATTCCCCCCCTTTCCTCCCCACAGTGTAGACCAGGGCTTAGGCTCTGTTTAATTGAAAGTCAGTGGGATCTCAGCACTTAAATCCCATTAGGTGCTTTTGAAAATTTACCCCCAGTCACAAACACATGGCTACTGGCTAGGCATGACAGACAGACAGCAATCTGTGTATTGACGGAGACAGACCTAGACCCTGGCAATGAATTACAAACATCAGTGCTAAGACAGCAGGCCTGGGACAGGAAGGACAAAAGACAGTTTTGTTATCTCAGTTTATAAGCCCTGCATCTTGAAGGCATTTATATCAAAGACTCCCGCAGGGCTTTCTCAATTGACTGTTATAAAGTCTAATGTTGAGTTATCAAGGATGTAAAATGGAACTTGCAGCAAGAGCAGGATAAGGGCTTTCTTCCTGCCACAAAATAGGAAAAAACGAGCTATTTGAGAATTATTAAGCTGAATAGGTTGGGATGGGTCTCTTTGGACACAACAAGAGATGGATTTTGCTCACTGCAGAGTGGTTAATTATGATGAATGGCCTTCCTCTCCCTCTGTGTGTTCCACCTCCCTTCTGCCCCGGCCTAGGCAGCAACTGGGGCTAGCAGAGCTGGCCAAATGCTGTCAACCCAGTGTCTGGGAACATTCCTTCCAATGACAGCCACGCATTGGCTTTGGCAGAATTTGTAGTCTCTCTTACTACTTCCTGCAAACATTCGTGCAAGCAAGTTTGTATTCACAGGCTCTTTGCAGCAGGAAGGGAAAGTGCCACGAATATTTGCACAGATAAGTATTTACACAAGTATTAGCAGAGCCACCCTGAGAGCAGTAGTGACTTGGGAGTTATCCCATCAGAAAACAGCAAGAATATTGCACAGCACAAGCAGGTGAATTTTGGATAGCAAGTACGGGAGGCTGAGGAGTAACCCGTAGGCTGACACGTTTGCATAAACCGTTTGCCAAATGATTTCATGCAATGAACAGATTAGTAAAAGTCGAAGCCTTCTTGTGGGGAATTTGCTACATTCATCAATTAAATTGTTTGCTATGAACAGCTTTGCCCTATCTAGCTCCAGGATTTCAGCCTGGTAATTTTGCTGGCATAGGGTACCGGCGCCACATCCATGAAATCTCACTGCCAACCTCTTCTTCCCCCGCTTTTTCCAGGCCATCAGCCGTGAAAACCCTGCCAGTAGCCCAGACTGTAGCCCTTCCGGTGCAAGCGGTTCATTTAAACTGAAGGATCTCTCAATGACTCCATCTGCTAAGTGACATTAATAAAGGGAAGGTTATAGCACCAGTTAATGCTGGGCCCTCAGAATATAACCTCTTTATCTAATGGGCTGGAAGGAAGGAGGCATGTGATTGGCTGATGGAGGTTCTGAACCACGTAGGTGTCCTGGAGAGCAGTCAGACTTGTTATCTTCATTTTTATTAGAGGAATAAAAAGGGCTGGCTAAAAATCATTGCCCTCTGACAGCAGCTTGCTAGCCTGTAGTGGGAAATGAGATGATGGGCTCAGTCCAGATGTCCCTATGTCAAAAACATCATGGGTTTCATGGGGGAGACCAGCATTTCTCAAACTGGGAGTCCTGACCCAAAAGGGAGTTTCAGGGGAGTCACAAGGTTATTTTAGGGGGGTCATGGTAATGCCACCCTTACTTCTGCGCTGACTTCAGAACTGGGCAGCCGGAGAGCAGCGGCTGTTAGCCGGGCGCCCAGCTCTGAAGGCAGCACCCCACCACCAGCAGCACAGAAGTGAGGGCGGCAATACCATACCTGCCATCCTTACTTCTGCGCTGCTGCCTTCAGAGCTGGGCCCTCAGTCAGCAGCCGCCTCTGTCCGGCCACCCAGCTCGGCAAGCAGCAGCACAGAAGTAAGGGTGGCAATACCATCCAATGCCATCCTTACTTCTGCGCAGCTGCTGGTGACAGCTCTGCCTTCAGAGCTGGGCTCCTGGCCAGTAGCTGCTGCTCTCCAGCTGCTCAGCTCTGAAGGCAGCATTGCAGCCAGCAGCAGCGTAGAAGTAAGGGTAGGAATTCCGCAACCCCCCCTACAATATCCTTGCAACCCCCCCACCCCCAACTCCTTTTTGGGTCAGGACCCCTACAATTACACCACCATGAAATTTCAGATTTAAATAGCTGAAATCATGAAATTTATTATTTTTTAAATCCCATGACCGTGAAATTGACCAAAATGGACCAGGAATTCTATGAAGTGACAAATACTAAATTAGTATTATTTAAGTCATACATGCCCTATATATATATATAGACCTAATTGTGTCCCATGCACTTCTTTAGTATGAAATTAGGCCACTAGTGTATGCATCAGGAAAACTTCCAGCTGCAGAGATCTATTAGAGTGTGGGATTAATCTCTGACCAAACCGTGGAAACTCTACTGTTAGAAACATTTAAAACCTGCCTGGACAAAGATGTGCTGAAAGGGACAACCCTGCATTGCCAGGGGTGGGGAAGGAAGATGGACTCAGTTTTCTCCTCTATAACTTGAATGAGTCTGTGACCTGACATCCATATGTAAAGTATTAGGGCAAATATCTGCTCCTGGGGCATCATAGGTAGAGAACAGCAGAAACTGGACTTGCTGCTCCACAACCACCCTCACCGAGTGTTAGGGTTTTAGATTCCGATGCACACCCCTCATATTCTGCAGTCAGACTTTCTGTGCTGTCCGGATCAGACTTTTGTTCCCCTGTATCTAGCAAGCAGGCAGTACTTGATGCCAAGTAGGAACATGAAATCTCCCATGATGCATGTAGCCAAATATGCAAATAGTGTATATGGGAGAGGGGGATAATTCCTTCCTGATACTCACAAGGAATCGGCTTACAGCCTGAAGCTCTGATTGCTTTTATCTTAGCCTGCCTAACGGTAACTACTCATAGCTCCTAAAATTACCCAGATCTTTTAAAAATGCAGCCACGCTATTGAACTCACTGACCTCCCATGGCTGCCTTTATTATTATGACCTGGCCCCTAGAAGCCCCTGCACAGACACACAGGTAAACACAGTCCCTTCCTGCAAGAGGATGTTTACCTCCCTGCACCAGTAAAAGAGGAGATGTGTGAAATCTTAAATGTCTGCGATGGGAAGCTTCTCAGTGCAGTAACCCAATCCCTCCTGACATTCTGGTCCTGTGAATCAAACCTGGACAAGAAGGGTGTAACCATCATACTGGAGCCAACCACTCCAGCAGATTCACCGACAGAGAGCCTCAGCCTGGCTGCGAAAGTGCCTCTGAAACAAAAGGCAAAGAGTCAATGCTGACAAGTAAAATTCAGATAGAATGGTTTGGCTACTGCAGCTCCCACCTGAAGAAGGAGACGCACATGGTCTCACATTGAGACCCGCAACGAGATGGAGAATTTGTGGGGATTTTGGTGCGGCATCGTGACCCAGAAGGGCACCATCCATAGCTCACCTCTTCCCCACGGCCTGAATCTTCCTCTGAGCTTTTTTGAGTTATTTGTTAAAACAGCCTGTTTGGAAATTAGCCATCAAAGCACCTTTCCCTCCCACTCCCATCCTCTGTGCCTCTCAGCCATTGACATTAACATCGGAATGCCTGCATTGGATTTGAATGGATTTTAATAACCCCATGCAGGCCTACATTAATAAACCAGTGTGAAAGGCAGCACGCAGCAGCTGAAAATGAGCCTTCTGGAAATGTGGCTATAAAACATGTACATTGGCTTGCCTGTCAGATAGACAGAAAGATACATACGGTGATAGAGAAATAGTCTATCTCATCTATCATCTCTCCCATCAAACTCACACTTGAGTATCTACCTTAGTCTAACATCTAGACCAGGGTAGTCAACAGGTGGACTGCCAAATCCAGACTGCCAGATGCTTTTGAAAAGACCCTGACATCTTTTTATTTACTTGTTGTTTTCATTATGATTATGATTATTTATTTTCTCTGGAGACTGGACCTTGACTATACTTTGACCAAGAGATTTGGATCTTGACAAAAAATAATTGACTACCCTTGATCTTGACTGTGAACACAGAGCCAGATTCACGTATGGCAGCTTCTGCCAGTGTAGACCCTGACATAGGGCTCTTGGGGGCAGAAAGTCTACCGGAGAAAGGTTATGGTGGCATAAATCTGCAACTGTCCTTCTACCAGACAGCCCATAAGGGGCCAGCAAGGCCTGCTAAGTGAGTGGGGCCAGCCAGGAGTGGGGGGCGTGAGCCCCCATATGATGCAGAAACCCAGAGGGTAGGTGGAGCTGGGAAACACAGCTGCCCTCTGGTAGTGGGAGCCTCTCCCCTATGGTGCAGCGCTCAGGCTGGTGTAGGGAGGTGGAAGCAGCAAGCGCAGCTCTGGCCTGGTGCCTGAGAAGCAGGATTGAGCTAGCAGTATTTTTATATTTGATGATTAATATAAAATGAAGGCCTTGGTTTAATACAACCCCATATGTCAGATGTTCAAATTAGATACAGTGTAACCCAGCTGAGACGCGGGGACAGTGTATAAAATATAACAGGAAGATTAAAAGGTGTCCCCAGGCAGAAGAGGATATTTTTTTATTTACAGCCTGATGCAGTACCTGACAATCGTGTAGCGCCAGAATTGACGATGCTGAAAACCTCTTCTGAGACGGTCCTGAGATATAAGAACTAAACATGCCCCTGGCCTAGACGTGATCCTATTAGCTGTCCTAGGGGAGTCGCCTACACTCATTGATCGGGATGAATATAGGCTGCAGGATCAGCCCCTGTTTTACCACTTTGCTGATACCCTGCGTTCTATCTTGCCTGCTTGGATTGGAGGGAATGACGCGCCTTGTTCGAGAGAGCACTCGTATCTTGGCTTCTTCAGCCGCAGGCTTGTCATATGCTCTCCTGAGTCTCCTCTTCCTCTTCTGAGAGCAAAGTGCCACAGATTTGTCCCCTTTTAAAAGAGATGCATCTTCTCAAGACTTCCATGGTTGAGCAGTTGAGGCTGCTTTAACTCGTGCTGGGGACTGAGCTAGCCCCAGGCTGGGCCCAGGTCCTGGGCGCTGCAAACATGCTATAAAGTCACTTCTCCTGCACCCAGTGCAACTTCACTTGACCAGAAATTGTAGGTCCTCGGTGGGGCCAGTTTAAACATTGATGCGTTGCCTGGGGGCAAGGCTATGGTGGTTTCTAGTTGGTATTAAATTCTCTATATGTAACCAATCATGGTATAAAACATGCAGCTGTAAAGAGTGGTTTGGGGTGCCCAATATGAGACCCCCTTAACTTTCTGAAAATTGGACCCTTTTAGGGTGCCTCACGTTGGGCATCCAAAATCACTAGTCACTTTTGAAAATTTTGGCCTCCTTTTTTTAAAGAAGAAATTGGCGCTAATTACCAAGTGATATTAAAGAGGCACATTTGCCCTAAGTAAATGCAAAATGGTTTGATGTGTGGAAAGCATTTTCCATTAAGCTCGTTAGTACATAAAGAGCTAACAGTTTGAGATTATGATTATAATGACAATGATTATTATTGCTAGTTTGCCTTTAAATGGTGCTATTTTTACCCCACAGTTCTCTCTTTGGGGGAAGTAAATAAGCCTTATTAAAGAAGTCAGTCTTCCTCTACAATTCCTCCCTCTCTTTTCGTGTCTTCCTGTCTCATCCCTTCTATATTTCCACCTATCTTCTTTCTTCCCCATTCTTCCCTCCCACCTTACAGCCATTAGAGCAATTTTTCAAAGTGGGATTCTGATGTCTAGGAGCTTTAAAAAGCCCTCCCATCATCTCAGCAGAGTGAGGCCTGGGCAGTCCTTGGATGGGAGAATGCCAAGAGAAAATCAGATGCTACCGGAAGTGTTGTGTCTGGAAGTGCAGTCTTTCCTCTGAGTCTGGACTGAACTAAGTCTCCAGCACTGGGTTGTGGTGCATGGTGCTGCAGGAAGGTGCTGCCTGTTGGAGGATATATAAAATCTAGCAGATCCTTATCACTTGTAGCCATTAACGCAGCCATGGCAATATTAACCTCCGTTTTGGCCCCATCACAACTTGAGTAAATTGCTTCTTGTTTATTGATATTCCCCTCCCATTTTAATAGGACACTATTCTGTGTATGGTGTGGCTGTTCACTGGTAAACAGCTGCTGTGTTCCACCTCGAGGTGGCCGCATGTCTGTGGTGAGTGGAGTGATCTCTACACATGCACAGTGAGGGCTGTTAAAACATTTAGGCTGACTTCGAGGCTGAGATTTTTCAGAGCCACCGTGGAGAATCAGATACCCAGTCCTGATTAACTTTAATGGCAAATCCCAGAGGCAGCTTTGAAATGCTCAGCCTTAATGCCTGAAAGTAAAACGCTACCTACCCCCTGTTTTGAAATTTATGTCTGTCAGCAGGGATGGTGTCTTTTATTTCTCTGCAAAGTGCCTGGCACTTACGACTCTGTAGAAATAACAGAAAAGGTGGAAGTGATGTGCTTGCCATGGTATTACATGGTATTCCCTTTACTGAGTCTAAGAATACCTGTAATACCATGGTAATGGTAATTAATTCTGTGTATGTATTAGTAAAACAAACTGCTCGGAGATGGCAGGGATTATATAAAGGTGAGATATTATTATTCTTTTTGCCTTTGGTTGTGTCCCCTCCCTGACAGGAAATGGCCTCATGCTAATGGCTGAATAGAACAAATTGGAATGGGTGGGACCAGCAGGCCTAGAGAGGGAGAAATGGGAATTGGATGGAGCAGACTTGTCCTCCATCATCTAGCTCATGGCAAAGTCCCACATGCTGCTCCATGAAATTTAATACTGAATAGCATTCCTCCCCACCCCCGTCCCCACCCAACACAACAGATGCGCTGTGTATGAAATGCATTAATTCAATACCACTAGAGGCAGGTCACTGCCTGTGGATGAGCAAATGACGAGGGAAGCCCCCCCAAACCCACTCCTTCCAAGGTCTGAGGACACTGGCAGTGTTGCATGGATGTACGGGGAGACCGGCGGGGGGGGGGGGGGGGTTTGTGCATTGTCTGCTTTGAGTCTTGACCACTGGATGTTAAACAAGTCCCTGAAGTTCTTGGTGCCACTGCCTGGCTCTCTCCTGCCATACATGCAGTGAGACAGTTGGGAAACACTTGGAGGCACAGTATCCGACCCTGAACTGAAGGGGTAGGCAGAGTTGGGGGAGGGTGAAAAAGCAGCTAAGTTCTTCTACATGTTAGCCAGCAGGCGGTGCTCCATGAAGGTTTCAGACTGTACAGAATGCCAGCTCCGCAGGGTGCTCCACCATGCTACCAATGTGCTGTCTCCTTCCAAATGAGATGTTGAAGGATAGGTCCTGGGGGAACTCCCATGCAGTCTAGATAACTAGTCAAAACAGTGGTGTAAAGTTTAGAATCTGTCCTTTATTGAGGGTGTTTGCTGCCCTCCTGGATGGCAAAGAGAAAGGAATGAGGCATGCTCAGAGAGAGGAGTTGGAACTAAAGCAGCAGGTCGGATGCTTCTGCCTCATTAGTCTTCCATTGTCAGTAATGGTTGTTGTATTGTATCCGTGAAGGTGTTCCTGTATCACCCGTGTATCTTCGGAAGCCAAACTGGCAGCAATCTCAGAGCAGGGGAAAGTCAGTCCTGGAGAAAATAACCGAGGCGGTAACGAGAGAGGGGAACCTGTCAGGAAAGGGGAAGTGCGATGGAGGTGCACCGGGCTGACACTTTCCCAGTGAACCTTCTCTGCTTTCCACCGCACTGTGTCATGGTGTCAGATTCAATACGGCCAGCCCCTTCGGATACACCGGGGCCATTTCACATCATTTAGATGCAACATCCTCCAAACGTCTTTTTTTTTTTTGGAGTGTCAGCCAAATGAAGAGTGAGTTATGCAGTCAGGCATGTGCGAAGAATTGTCACAGCTCTCAGTGCAGGCGGAAAATCCCACTCTTGGCCACCCACCATCTCTCTGCTGAGCACTACGGTTTACACCTGTCTGATCTGGAGCCGATGGCAGCCATTGCGGTGCTCAGGCAGCTAATCGATTGTTTAAGCGATGCAGGCGCACAGACACAAAGGTAATAGACTCTGTGTGTGTTGCTTGTATCTCTACTGCACCCTAGAAAGAAGGCATTGGTTATCTTCCCCGCCCCTGAAATTCAATGGAAACAACTGTTCTTTGTCTGTCTGATAACCACTCTCCTCTGACTATTAAAATAGGATTGAGTTGGGGATTTTATAGCACCTCTCATACTTCAGTCTCTCAACGATCTTCACATAGTAATGATTCATACAGGCGGTGGTGCAGCGATTGGATAGACATATGCAGCAGCCATTATGTGCTTAGTAATACTGTACATATAACCTTGCATCTCAGGAACAGCCCTTCCTGACTGGTACCAGGCCACAGAACCCAGCCAATGATTCCTGCATCTGGCCTGTAACTTTGGGCTTTGCTAGAGCACGTCTTTTAGAAAAACCTCCAGTCTTGATTCTGTTCAGTCTCCATGCCTGGTCCTAGGAGAATGCCAACAAGGGGGCCATGTGGGATGGTATGTTTTCGGAGGTGTTTACTTAATTGCTGGGATCTGAAGTGAGACAACTAATTATTTCACATAAGCCAATAAACAGCCATCAGATGACAAGGCAGTGTTGTTGTAGCTGTGTTGGTCCCAGGATATTAGAGAGACCAACTGAGGGAGGTGATATCTGTTATTGGACCAACTTCTGTTGGTAAGAGAGAGAAGCTTTTGAGGTTACACAGCGCTCTCACAGTGTCACAGCTCAATACCAAGTGGAACAGATTGGTTAGAGTAAGTAGTTAACACATATTTCAAGGGACCACTCAAGGTGAAGTGGCCCGTTAACACTCCTCCGGTCATAGGGAGAAAGGAAGTGGGAGGGGGAAGGCAGCTGTGGGGAGTTGTTAGCGAGTTATAATCGTTGTAATAAGCCATAAATCCAGTGTCTTGAGACACTGCTCCTGCAAATAAAGATGGGTGCAGTTTGGTGGGATTTAAGAAGCCTAAATCCTCTCATACTGACTCCTGATGAAGGAAGACTTGTAAAGGACCATTTGAGGTGGAAGTCCATTCTGTGCCACGCCATGGCTACGTTATAGCCATGTGATTCTTCCGCTACTGCTGCAGTTTGGTGGGCACAAATAACTGCAGCTACATTTTATAACACTTGGGGTGTCAGTGTAGCTGATTTGCTGGTGCAATCCAGATCAGTTGGATACCTAAGTGTCATAAAATGCATCTGCAGTTATTTGCAGGTGCAAAGATGCAGGAGCATAATTGCAGGTTACTCCAGAAAATTGGTCCCTAAATGACCTACAGCGCACCAGCAAAATTGAGAGAGTAAAATCTGAGGTCTAGTTAAGCTCAGGCTGGAAACGAGGCCCTGTATCTCATTACCGATCCAGTTCATGATCAAATATAATCGCAGGGCAGGTCTTCACTACCCGCTGGATCGGCGGGTAGTGATCGATCTATCGGGGATCGATTTTTCACGTCTCGTGGAGACGCGGATAAATCGATCCCCGAACACGCTCCCCGTCAACTCTGGAACTCCAGCTCGCAAGAGGCAGAAGCGGAGGCGACGGGGGAGCGGCAGCGGTCGACTCACCGCTGTCCTCACGGCCAGGTAAGTCAACCTAAGATACTCCGACTTCAGCCACGCTATTCGCGTAACTGAAGTTGAGTATCTTAGGTCGACCCTGCCCCCCCCATTCCCCCAGTGGAGACCAGGGCTAAGAGCAATGAATCCAGAATCCAAGGTACAGTGACCTTTAATTGTAAGAATGGGATTGAGAACTGAAAATATCAGGATCTAGCCTTTTAGGAAAGGGTATTTGGAAAGTGAGCTTAGAGGGTTTAGCACTGTAGAGTCAATTGGGACGTCTCACTCATATTTACTCAGCCCTTAGGTAAAATTCCTATTGAATTTGCTTGAGTAAGGATGTCATGGTGTGACCCTTAGAACTAGGTGTCTAGAGCTAAGCAGCTGGGATTCAGAACTCCAAGACCCAGCTGCTGCCAGCAGGACTAAGGCAGTACAATGAAGCAGGCGAAAATTGCACTTCATGTTGATCTGTCTCTTCAATTCAAGACACTTGTTTTGAAAAAAAGAGTCAAAGGTCAAATTCAAGGGGCTTTTTTCATTCCAGTTCAAAGAAAATAACAGCCTGGAGTTTAGTTGGCAGTGAGTTCTCTGACAAATTTTCAGGGCAGCCCTTCTCACCGTTACCAAGGAAGACAGGTTTGGAGAGCAGAAGACAAGGAGGGAGAGTTCTGCTTGAAGTGTTTTGGGGCTCATCTCAGGTGCCTGCCACCCCTCTACAGCTATTTGGAGACATCCTGAATAAAATATTAGTGATCCTGGGGGCAGATGAGCGTTGCTCAGGTTCTTATTCTTAATACAACAAGCACAGCTCTCCTTTCAACTCTGAATTCTCTTCAACTAATCTTCTGTGCTTGGAATCCATTGGGACCCAATATTGAGGTCTAGTTAGTTGTTAGTCTCTAAGGTGCCACAAGTACTCCTGTTCTTTTTGCGGATACAGACTAACACGGCTGCTACTCTGAAACCTGTCAATATTGAGTGGTTTGTGCTTGACAGAACAGCACGGTAATAATGAAGTTGTTTTCCTACCCTTTGTATTTTCTTCTGATAACTGCACATCCCATCTTCACTTCTCCTGCCTGTCCCAGGCAGCCACCAAGGCCCGAGTAGGTACTAACGGCTCTTTGTGCTGCTGGGCAGGAGTGAGGAAGGAGCCAAAGAGATCAGAACAATCTGTATGAGATCATGCAAGCGTGTGTGTGTGTGTGTGTGTGTGTGTGTGTGTGTGTGTGTGTTCGTTCCATGGCGGGCCTGGGGGAGAGAACAATGAGTGAAGCCAATTTAATTTCCACAGCCATCTTCCATCTTGATGATCTCCGAATTTTTTCTGGGATTTCAAATAACATCTAGGATTGAAAGGCAAAATTTCCAGCCTCCTCCTTTTCTATTAGTATTTAACTCTAGATGCTCAGTGGAGAAAGACTCGGGGCCAATTTAAAAAAAAAAAAACCTCTCAAAAGTCCATGCACATTTCTGTGCACTGGTTTTTTAAACTGTGGGCCTTAGTCATTTGATCCCAGGTCACTGGTTGTCAGTTCCACCAGCGAAGTGTCCTGCCCATGACCATTAGTCTCACAAGATGATAAAGGGCCTGAAGCAGCAGCTGTCACTCAGTGTAAATCAGGAATAACTGCACTGAAGTCAATGGAGTTATACTGGTGTAATTGAGGTCAAAGTCCATGTCTTTAAACTTCTGGCCTGAGGTTTGGCCCAGCACCTCAGTTAATGCTGTATCTCAGAGGATGCTCTAGGAATAGATTCAGATAGCAGGGAACATTAAGGCCATGTCTACACTACCACTTATGTCGGCAATACTTACGTCGCTCAGAGGTTTGAAAAAAATCTAAGTTACACTGGCATAAGTGGTGGTGTGCACAGCGCTCTGTTGGCAGGAGAGTTTCTATCGCCGCTCATTGGGTGTGGTTTAATTATGCCAATGGGAGAAACATCACAGCAAACCAACCACCTTGTGGTACTCTCGTAAGTCATGGTCCATGAACGTAAAGAGAGAACTGGGATCTCAGTGGTTACAGTGGGTAGAACGAGGGGTAAGGTTGGCTCAAAGAAGATTCAGCATCAGCTCTGTGCCTCTACAGGTATGTCTGCACTGTGGGGCCCAGGCTTGTGGACTCAGTGTTTCCACGGCCATGCATGAGCATCCACACTGCATTGTAACCCTGGATTGCTGGACCCAGGTCTCATCGGTGTGCTAGTGCATCCATGCTGCACTATGCGGACCTTCTGACTCAAGTCTGCACTGCAAAATGACAGGGCTTGGACTTGAGTCACAGTGGGACTCAGGGTCTGACTCTCTGCCAGGATCCTAAGACCCAGGTCCCGAGTGCTTGCTGACCCGAGTCAGGCTGAGTTATGTGTGGACAGAAGGGGGCCTGGAGCTCAAATCAGAGCCAGAGCCTGCGCTTAGTGTGTAGTGTAGACACAGCTTAAGGCTCTTCAGAACTGGACCCCTGACATTATCTCTTCCTTAAACTCCTCCAAGAGCTGCCCCCCCAAAAGTCACTCCTGCCTCTCCTGCCTTGCCTCACTCCCATCTCTGTGGCTTCTTCCATGCTCCCCCATATGCCTGGAGCCATAAAATCAATCTCCATGTACGTTCTTCCTTTCCCATGTGTTGTCTTCTACATATGTCCTTCCTCATGGGTTTGTAATGACTGGTCTTGTATTGCCCTGCCCTTCCATTCGGCGCTCTCTCTCTGTCTCTCTGTCTCTCTCTGTATGTCAGGACTCAAGTCTATAGTTAGTAAGTTTATCTTTTCCCGTCATTTCCTTTCTCTGACCATCCCCCTCCTGCATCTCACAACTTTATACCCGCCTTGTGCTGCTGTTCCTTCCGTGGCCTGATGTCTCCTCCTCTGCCTTCACCGCGCCCTTAACAAGTTCTCATCCCTCTGACTTTGCTGCTTGACAGGAATAGTCATTCTTTGCCCTCACCATCGCCACAGCCTCGGCAAATCCTCTTGCAGGACAAAGATGTGATCGTGGTATCATCAGTCTCCCTGTCCTGAGTGAACCATGGCCACGTCATTCCTGAAAGGCCGGTGGGATTGGTGGTGATAATTGTCAGGAAGCTTTTTATTTACCGTGACCTTTATGACATTACTGTAAATGCGTTTTGGAGCCTGAGATGTATAAAAATAAACTGCAGGGAAATCAAGACAGCTAATTAGCAAAAGGTTACTGCTGGGCTCCCTGACTGTCAGCCCTTTTGAAGTTCTCCTTCACACAGCCTGATGCGTGTGCGATTCTCATGCTCACTTTAATAACTGTCTTGGTTACCACAGTGGCGTCATAGCTAGCTGTGACTCAGCATTTGTAAGCCCTGTGAAAGGCAGCCCGCCCTGGATACAACTGTCCTAGAACCTCTCACTTACCAGCATTAAAGAGATTTAGTCTTACAAACTGCTGCTCAGCATTCACCTTCGGTTTGTTCACAGACCAATCTGGAGCATTTGGTTAATCCCTTGAACAGACATTGCCATGGCTCACCGGGTGGAAACTAGGCAATTCTGTCTCCTGATCAACCTTCTCGACAGGGACTATGAGCTGGGGGGAGACAAACTGAGGCCAGAGAGCTGCAGTCAAGCCTTTCACATGGATCCAAGCCTCCCTCTTTGAAATGGGCCTGCCATCGTCCTCTAATGTCGCCTGCTCTGTTTTTCCACAGTTATACAAGATAATCCAAACCTTCCTTTGGAGCCCCTGCCTTCATGCCTACTGTTCTAGCCACCACTGGCAAAGCTGTACTTCAGACTTTCTCTCTGCATGCCAATGGCTGAGGTTTATAATTGTGTATCCCATAGTCAGGAAAGGAATAGTCATCGAGGGCCTGATCCGGAGAGGCGATGAGCCCTGCCTGAGTGAGGATCTCCGGATTTACCTCTCTGACTTCAGTGAGAGTTGCAGGTGCTCGGCACTGTGAGCAGGTTTCATTAGTCATAGTCACTGGACACTTTCCCCCCCTAACTTGTTTCACTCCGTGGATTGCTGGCAAACAGTTCGCTGGGCGCATAGGATACACAGCATTCCAAATGCCAGCAGCATTGTTTGTTTGTGATTGGTCAGACAAATCACATGGTATCATTTCTGTTCCCTGCCTGAATGAGCCCACGGGCACTCCCAACACGAATGCACACACATGCAAATTTAAAGTTGGGTGTCCACGAACACTGGTGCTAGTGAAACTCCATCCCTCAAAAAGTGAGCCCACAAGGGTAGGGACACAGTGGCAGAAGCCATTCCCGCCACCTCCCCTCCCACCATGCCCAGCTCTATGCCTTGTCCTCCCTGTCTACATCTAGAGTGGGGTAAACTTTGCTTGATAAAACAAATTTTCTGGAAGACCCATCAATTGTCGCCATGAGGTTAAGAAGCAGGCTTTCTACACAGATCCATTGCCTTTGTGCCACCCAGCAGGCGAGAAACTGGCTGCAATAAGCCAGCAGAAAATTCTCCTGTCAGAGGAGAACTCTCTGGCAGTGCAGATGTGCCAGGTCAAAACCCTGGAAGGGGCATGATGGAGCGGGTTGGCATGCTATCCTCCACAGGTGCAGTGTATTAAATCCCCGACATCCATGAGGCAAGTCAAAACTGCTAGGAAGCAGCTTAGGCTCTCAGGAGGGTGTGAGAATCAGGGAGTTGGAACCAGCTCCTGCTCCCATCCTGCCCCAAATAGAGCGGAGGCACAGGAGAGAATCCAGGCCAAGTCTCTAGTTAAGGGTGAAGGTTAGCCTCGACAGGACCTTCTTGGGGGTCTCTGTGAGCAGCCCAGCATTGTGTGTAAACAAGGGAAGAGGAGCCTGAAAACTGGGCAGGGGTATTTCCTCTATCACAGCCTGTGGCTGCTAGGACTGCAGTCCTTGGAAAGGAAATCCCAGACACTGCTCAGCTTCTCCAAGCTATTCCGGCTGACCCTGATTGGCAAGTCTGTTCACAGTCTATTTCACATTGTCACAAACAGTCTTAAATATCCATTAGGGTTGCCAACCCTCCAGGATTATCCTGGAGTTTCCAGGAATTAAAGATTAATCTTTAATTAAAGATTATGTCATGTGATGAAACCTCCAGGAATACGTCCAGCCAAAATTGGCAATCCTACATCACATATGAATATCTCTGGGCTGCGTGTCTAACATCCTCTGTCAGATGGCGAAGGGACTGCTCTGGGGGTGGAGAGGCGAACAGCCTCCTAAGAACCAGAAATAGCACCAGTTACAGTGATTACTCCAGTGTGGCCCAGGGGAGACTAGCCCAGCCAAAAGTGTGTTTAAAATTACAAATTATAATTTTAAATTTTAATGGGTTTTCTGGTCATTGCTAGAACAGTTGGTCTGCAGAGAGCCAGCATAGCACGAAGTGGGTGAATTGGGCTTCTTTGGGGAGCAGCCTGTTTTGTCTCTCTCTCTGTTTTGGAGTGCTTGAGTGTTGTTGTTCTGAATTCTAAGAAATAAAGGAGGGCTGCTTTGCATCCTTCCAGCAAGAATATTTTATGTTTTTATATAACTTGTCTGTGCCTATGCCGGGAACGTAACAGAGAGAGGGACTGATTGCTAAGGGAGAGGGGTGCAGGACTAGTCCTGCGTTGCCATACAGAGGGTGGTTCGATAATGAAAAAAGGTAGGGTGGGCTGGCTAGCTAAGGGGGCACTGTGCCCTGGCAGGGGCCTTTAGTGGGTGAGTGAGGGGGTGGAGTTTTGTACGTCTTAGGGCACATTGATTGTAACCGGACATTGGGTAACAGCTAAGTAACCCCATGACTTCGTGTTTATATCTCTTCTCCATCCACCCCCCTACCCCCTATCTCTCCACACTTGGCGTAGTGCTCACTTCTTGTGCCACGGCTACCAAGGGAATGTGAGATCATCGGGCAGGGACTATAGTTGCCTTTCTGGTTGGAAAGAACCCTGGACAGTAAGGACATGAGTGCTGTAGAAATAGCAACGATAACAATTTCTCCCTCAGACTCTTTCTCTTCCCCTTCAGTCCTTCCTCCTCCCCTTGCCTCTCTCTCCTTCTCTCTCGGTTTGTTTTCTCTTCCCCTTTTCCGTTGCACAATCCTCCTCTCACCTCCTCTTCCCTTTCCTGATTTTTATCTTTCTATGCCCACCCTGCAGGTTTCTTCTCCCTTTTCCCCCTACCCTTTGCGCCCTCTTTCCCCTTTCTCTCTTTGCTTCTTCTCTTCCTCCCTCCTCCTGTCCCAGCTTTCTCTGCGTCCCTCTGCTGTTTCAGCGTCACACGTGCTGCTGGCATTGCCTCCTCTGGAATGTTAATTTACCTTTTCATTTCCTTATAGAACTTACACCACATTCGTGTGACTTAATTAAACAAAACAGAATAAAACCAGGGACACCAGAAAGCGACACAGGCAAGTAGCAATTTCCCGCTCTCCAAAGGCTCTGTCTGTGTCTAGCTCGGAGTGCAGTCCTGGCACAGCCAGCTCACATTGTTCAGGTTTGCTCTTACGAACCTTCTGCATCTCTTGACTGAATTTAACTCATTCCACTGGGACCCTGGTACAGTAGTTCCCTTTCCTGCCAGCTTTACTGCCTGAACCTGTGGCTGTTCCATCTAGTGAGGGCAAACCTCACATAGTTCTGTGGTTTCAGTCAGACAAGCCCTGAGATGTTTGGACGCTCCTATAATCGTCCCATTTCTCTCTCTCCATTTTTCCCTTCACCATATATGGTACCATCCTGAGCCTTTTCTTCTTCTGATTCACAGCTCTCTCCTTTTTTTTTTCCCCCTCAGCTTCCTTTTCCAGACACCCAACTGGTTTCCTTAGCCCCTCAACTGTCTCTTCCTAATTTTAAGCAGGCATCCACCTTGACTCCCTCACCGCTACCCCAACCAACTCCCTGCCTTTGTTGTCATCCTGTCAAGGGCTTCCAGGTTTCCCACTCCCTGCTGGGATCAGGGCAGATGCGCTGTTCCAAACTTCGCATTTCCCAGAGCCTTCCCCCGTGGTCAGAGACATGCCAGAATGCATGGTGTCCCCTCACCCTACAACCCCAGAGACTGGCTGAGCCTAGTCTGAAACAGTGGGTGGAGTTAGGAGGGCCCAGAGGGAAATGTGTATGGAGCAGGCACTGCTGCGGTAAGGAGATATATAGGGTACCAGGCCACTCCAGCTACTCCAGATGAATAGCCAAGCACTGTGCATGTCCTGTGGAAAGAACAAGAACAATGCATTGGTCACAGTCACTCTGTAGAACATGACAAGGACTTTTTACTGTGACCTGCTCAGCCCCAGGCCCTTGAGATAGAGTATGTTTGCACCTTCCCTTCTCCCCCCCCCCCCCCCACCCCAGTGTGGGTGCCAGAACCGTCTACCCCCACCTGCACAACCCCCAAAATGGCAGCTTTCCCTTGTGAGTGTTGTTCTCTCATCTTCGCCTGTGTGGCTGGCCTCTCTGAGGGACTCTGTACTAACCCAGCCTCTCCTTCGTTAGCTTGCCCCCTCCACCTCATCTGTCGTTCTCTTCCTCGCTGTTGTCCTTTTTCCTATATCTCCAGCTCCATTTGTATCACTAACACTAACATACCGTTCCTTTCACTTCCATCTCTCACTCCTTTTCCTCCCCTTTCTTCCCTCGTGGGTGTGGGTGTCTCTCTCTGACACTGTTTCACTTCACTCCTCTCTGATTGGCTCCCCGGCTCTGTAAATGTATTCTGTGAATCCATCCCTGCCCTCCAGCGAGCCGCTCGACTGTACATCTGACAGTTAAAGTGGGTCAGTGAGTATGCAGGGAGGCGGCCCAGGGAATAGAGACAGGAAGCAAATGCAAGAGATGGTGACTGGCACGTTACAGCATGAGCTGAGGGGAGGGAAAAGAGAAGGGGAGTGAGATGAGGATGTTCTGAAAGTGAAGATTTCAAGGGTTTAAAAAAAAAACTGTACTAACTACGATTAATGAAATCCTGGCACTCGGGGCCCTCTTCTTAGCTGCAATGGAGAGAACAGATCTGACCCTCGGCATAACATCAGCCCTAGGTACAAAGCATTCCAAGGCCTATTGAAAGGTGGGGCTGTGTCATGTTATTGGAGGTTAGTGTCACTGGGAAATCTCTACATCAAGAAAACCTGCTGGAGAGGGCAATGCCTGGTGTTAATGCTCAGACTCCTGGTCTCACACTGCAAGCTGGCTGTCTCCAGGCCAGGCTGCTATCCAGCCACATTGAGAAGGGCTGTCTCCATACACCTTATCCTCAGGTGTCCTACTGTGGCAGTGGGTCAACTCCATGCTTCTAACCCTAGTCCCCTCTGATTCCTAAGGGAGAGGGGTGCAGGACTAGTCCTGCGTTGCCATACAGAGGGTGGTTCGATATTGAAAAAGGGTCGGGTGGCCTAGCTAAGGGGGCACTGTGCCCTGGCAAGGGACTGGGGGTGGAAGGCTGTCTCTGAATTGAATTTCTAGCCCTAGGTCACCCACTTCTTTTACCCCCAGTGCTGCTTCCTTGGTATTTGGGAAGAGAGATTTATGTACAGAAGCTCCAGCATAATGGCTGGGGGATTTTCATGGTTCTGAGGATGTTCTGCTCGTTCTCCTTGGAGTCCCTTCAGAGGGTTCCTCTTCTGAAGCTGAGCTGCAGACTTGGCAGATGTGACATAACGCCAGGGAAGGGTGGCTAGGGCATAGTGGCCGTGGTTTTGGATACAGTTCCTGCTCTTTGAACATGAGAACATCTTTGGATGTTTTGGGTGGGCAGTTGGGGTATTGAGCATTTTTATGACATGTCGACAGAAGGCCAGGTTCTTCTCTCCATTACACCAGTTTAAATCCAGAGTCGTTCCACTGAGTGTCATTCCAGATTTACACTGGGTGTAGCTGAGACCGAGATTCAGCCCTGACACTTGAATCCTCTGAGTTGTAAATATCTGATTTTGATCCCAGTGGAATTGGCTGGGCTGATGTCCCTTGCTGCGAGATTGTGGAAAGCTAGCCGAGAACATGGTTCTGGCCCCTCCTCCTCGTTCCTGGGCTCAGTTGCTAAATTAAGTTTCTAATATTACTTTTGCATGCAGGCAATTGCTGCACTAGCCACTGGGAGGTTAGGTAATTGTAAATGGGAGGGCATGATTGTGACGAGGAGAAGGTGGCTGATGCAGAAGAGAGAGGAGGTAGTCTACATGACTGTGAATGAGAGAGGACCAGGGCCGACCCACAACATTTTGGCACCTGAGGCGGGGAGCTCAAATGACGCCCCCAGGCCTCCTCGCTTGGGCCAAAACTTTGAAAGGTCTCAATTTTGCCTTCTTCCTGTTCTTCTCCTCTCATGGTACTGCTCTGCTACCTACCCCAATAAAGGAGAACTAACAACTTAAAATACCTTGTTCAAAAATTTTAAGTAACACAACTTTCAAATGCCTGAACAGCAAATGTAACTTTTCTTGTCTGCATAGTAAACACTGGCATTTTTATCTGTTTGAATAATCAAAGTGGTGCTTTCCGTGCCTTCTTGGTTGCAAAGATTTGAACTGCTTCCTGAAGGTCCACAGTCTGGGCCAGCTCATGCTCTATTGAGATGGTAGCAAGGCTGACCAGCCTCTCCGGTGTCATTGTGGAGCGTAGATGTGTTTTTATTAACTTCAGCTTGGAGAATGCAGCTTCTGTTACAGGAAGTGTTAGAAGTATGTGCAGAGCAACAAACGCATTTGGAAAGAGGGTGGTCATCTTATTTGTGCACATATATTCCAGAACAGCGTTTGGAGTTGATCCTGCTGCAATGTATCTTGAAAGGGCTTTCAGTTCATCACTTAAATCATTCGCATCAATATAGCGCATGTCATTATGTGTCAACACTGTCTCTAGTGTCCTGCATTGCTGGTGTAGGTCTTCTTCAGGTATAGTGAGGAGTTTTGGAATATCATACAACATCCCAAATATACTGCTGTGTTCCTTAAGCTGCATGAAACGTTCTTCAACTGATTGTATTGCACAATCTAGCACCTGGTTAAAGAATTCAACTTTGAATTGTTGTTTGGGATCTCTTATGGGATTATCCCGTGCCTCGTAATCAAAATATCTTCTTCTTCAGTGACTCTTGTATTCTTGAATGGGTGGGAAAATAGCTTCAGTGTGAAGTTCCTCTACTAACTTCTGTGCACTCTTCAGAACGTTTTGAAATCCCTCATCTGACCGGTAACACTGTAGATATGACTTTGCTTTGTCTAGTTGTTCCATTGCTCCAGATATATCAAGGTCAATACCTTAGAGTCTCTTGCTTACAACATTTATTTCAAACAGTATGTCATGCCAGAACACTAAGCCACACAGAAATTTTAAGTTATGTATGTTTCTGGTGATTCCATTTCCCTCCCACAAACAGTTCCTGTCATAGCATTATCCTCTATAATGGCAACTATGGCATCATCTATCTTCCCGATTTGGTGTTTGATAGGCTTTATTGCCTCCACTTGACTTTCCCATCATGTGTCACTCAGTGATTTCAGTGTCAGAGAGGATGTTCCCAGATGTTGCTTCAAAATTTGCCATTGATGAGTTGATGCAGAGAAAAATACATAGATGCTTTGAATCACATTAAAAAATTTAGCAGCTGATGCTGCATCACTGACCACCAAGTTCAATGAATGAGAACTGCATGGGACAAAAAAAGCTCGAGGGTTTAACTCTCGGATCCGTGTCTGCACTCCTCTGTTCTTTCCTCTCAGGTTGGCACCATTATTGTAGCCCTGACCTCTCATGTCAGCTATCGCAATTCCCGTATCATCCAGCTTTTTAAGAAGCACATTTGTCACACCAGTTCCTGTAGTATCATCAATGTCAATAAATTGTAGAAAATGCTCTCTGACAGTCACCATTGCAGGGGCATTTTCACTAGGTTCTGTTGTTGTTACAAAACACACCCTTAAGTCATTTGTTCCATATGGCTGATGTCAGGTGTGCAGTCCAGAATAACAGAGTAATATCTTGCTTACTTCAGGTCTGCCACAATCTTCTGTTTGACTTTTGTTGCCAGTAACTGTATGATCTCATTTTGACTTGTTTTTCCAAGGTAGTGGCGTGTGTACATTTCTTGGGTGGTGACTCTTAGATGCTCCTGGAGTACAGCATCAAACTCAGCCATCAGCTCCACAATTTTAAGGAAGTTTCCATTGTTTGGCACATACAGCTGATCTGAAGTGCCACACAGTGCTAGGTTTTGGGTAGCAAACATTCTCACAATGGCAATGAGCCTTTTCAGAACATTTTGCCAGTAAAGAGACTCTGATGCAATCTTCTCTTGATGCTGATCACCTATGGTGGCCTTTAACCTTAGTCTCATCTCAAGCTTTTCCACCTATGGAATGCTCTCTGGTGATTTGCTGCCTTCTCATGGCATGCCAGATTTCTAGCCAGATTTTTCCAGTCCTTTGTTCCTGTAGAACCCAATGCGTCTGGAACATTAGACTGGAAGTGTTTGCAACAAAAACAGTATGCAGCATTCTGGGTTTTTGAGTACATAAGCCGTGGCCTCTCCACTTTGTCACCTGGGAATTTCACGCCAATAATATGTTGGATGGAAACTTCTATTTTCATTGTCTTTGGGGAACATGAAGTTTTTCACTTGCTGTGGCCCATGCAATACAAGGAAGTCCTTCAGGCTACTGCTCAAGTGGGTCCACAGTCCTGGATCATCTAGACTTAAAGAACTAAACTCAGCAGCAGCTGTTTCTTGCGCCTCCACCACACTCTTCTCTGATCTACACTTTTCTTCAGGAATGTGCATGGTTACATCCATTTGAGATGGAGATATGGATGCTGCAGTAGCTGCCAGGTCACCTGCACTCTGACTAACTGGAAGATCAGGCATCTCCTCACCACTCACATCCTCACTGGGGCCGGAAGGCTCACCGTGAACATTTGTGTCTATGTATCTCAGGAGAGCGCCTTCCTGCTTAGATAGAAACGCTTCCTTTGCTTTCTTTCTTTTTCTGGATGCTGCCCCAGAGGGGAGTTTTCTTCTTTCACTCATGACTGCTGTTTTGTGCTGCTATAGTGGCTCTCAACACTCAATTGAAGGGGACAAATAAGCAGGCTGGTAGCAGGACCTGAGTGAGGGAAGATATCAGCATGTTAAGGGCCTAACTGGCCCCTATTACGTCAGTTGACTGCCTGTTCTCCTCAACTGGGTTCAGGGAAGCAGCAGGAAACAGGAAGCTCTGTGAGAAGCTGGTGTGAATGAGTCCAGGCTCCTGGGGGTGCTAGAGAGGTACATAAAAGGCTCCTCCTCATCATCTCTTTCCCTGCAGTTCCTACTGCTTTCTGTTATTCCCTCTCACCTTTTCTCCTGCCTGCCTGTTATGTCTCTTGTACCCTCCTTCCTCCAGCACAGCGTTCCACCATCTCTGTGCATCTAGAGTAGAGAGAATACATATGCACCAGCAGCAGACACAATTTTCTACGCTCTGGGTCCTAGTGGCGTCTAGGGTTACCATACGTCTGGATTTTCCCGGACACGTCCGGCTTTTTGGGCCTCAAATCCCTGTCTGGGAGGAAATCCGAAAAAGCCGGACATGTCCGGGAAAATAGGGAGGGAGGGGTCGTGGGGCTTGGGTCCGGGCTGGAACCTGGGGCCGGCGCCACTGGGGCCGGCAGTGCTCGGCCGGGGGCCGGAGCCGCTGGGGCCGGCGGTGCTCAGCTGGGGGCCAGAGCCGCTGGGGCCGGCGGTGCTCGGTCGGGGGCCGGCGCCGCTGGGGCCGCCGGGGCCAGGGCAGGCCGGAACCAGGGCCGGCGCCCCAGGGCCCGAGCCAAGCTGGGCGGAAGACGTCGGGGCCAGAGCCTCTTGGCCTGGGCCGGCAGGCTGCCAGAGGGAGCCACTCAGCCAGGGGGGGCTGGACTGGGCTGCGCCACGCCTCGCCCCAGCCCCAGCCCCAGCCCCAGCTTACCTGCTGCCTCCCTGTTTCAGGCTTCCTGCGAATCAAATGTTCGCGGGAAGCAGGGGAGGGGGAGGAGCAGGGGGCGGAGCATTCAGGGGAGGGGGCAGAGTTGGGGCAGGGCTGGGGGCAGAGAAGGGGCGGAGTTGGAGTGGGGCCGGAGTGTCCTCCTTTTTTTAAATTAAAATATGGTAACCCTAGTGGCGTCCCCCTACAGTCTGGCACCTTAGGCAGCCGCCTCAGTTTGCCTCATGTTAAGGCCAGCCCTGGAGAGGACCTTGTCTGCGTGAATGGGCGGGGAGAAAATTCAAGACACACTAAGAACAGGAGTACTTGTGGCACCTTAGAGACTAACAAATTTATTAGAGCATAAGCTTTCGTGGACTACAGCCCACTTCTTCGGATGCATATAGAAGACACATTGTTGCTGTTCAGATGTGGTCTGTGCTATCAGAAGGCTTGAGAAGCCAGCCTACTTTATTTCTAGGCTATATAGAACCATAATGCCTGGGCACTGATGTCAGCCTCCAATCTCTAATGGAAGATGAATTAATGGTGCAATCTAAAGACTTCGGTAGTAGTATATGGCTGATATCCAGCATCTGCAGGGTGGGACAGTTGAACTTTCTTTCATCCTTATCGCTGCTCCTGTTCTCTGTTGCTAGTAACAGCAAGTTAGGAGAAGGTAGCCTGGATATCTCCTTTCTAATGGCAAGTATTTACAGAGAAAGAAAACCAACTTACAGTCTGTAGAAGTTACAGGTGCTACTCAGCAGATGTACTATAAGGAAGGTCTGTCTGTACCAGCCACAGGTATGGAATGCTTGTGTTTCAGTAGGAGCATGGTGAGCATCTCTCATCAGAGCCCAATCATGTAGGGACTAAAGTGACTAGGGGTGTGGGGTACTTCAGTGTTTAGATAGCCAACCACACCCCTTTGAAAACTGGTCTCTTCAGTTGGGCACCCCCCGAAAAAATGAGGCACATAAAATTACTAGTCACTTTTGAAAATCTTGGGCCAGAATTAGGTTACAGCAAACGTTGTAGTGGATCAGCCCATTGACCTATCAATGGTCAGTACTCAAAGCTGAAAACATCCCACAATGCAGTTGGGGAGGGGGCTATTTCTTCCTGCAGCCAGCCCACTCCCTGAAGCATGAGGTTTGATTTCCCTGTCATTAGTGACAGTGGCAGATGTTAATAACATTCATACAATTCTCCAGCCCTTAAGAAAAAAAGCCTGACACATAGCTTGGCCCTCAGTGCCCCTCTGTAGTAGTGAAATCGGCCAGTTGATGCTGTGCTGTGTAAATAAGCATTTCTCTTTAAATGCACCGTCTGCCCGTTTCATGGGGTGACACCTTGTTCTTCCATGCTGGGTCGGGATACAAGTCTTTAGCAATGCAATGATCACTGCAGTGTCTTCCCAATACTACAACCACCCTAGTCACACTAGGTTCTGCAGCCTCTACCTCCCCCAACAACACCTTGTTAAACAAAACTTGGCTTTGGGGCCTACATGACTTAACATTGTCCCTTTAGCCACCTGATACAGCAACCGAGAACAGAAAATGGGAACATTGCACCCAGCTCCATGACAGGATCTGTGCATAAAGCGCCGGGTCTTGTAGAGCTGCCATGTGTTGATTTGTAGAACAAGTGTCCAGATCCTGATGATGTTGAATTCTAGTCTGCACTGAGCAATCCCCTGCATTGTTAGAAACACAACCACAACCTTTTGGCTAGTGCATGAAAACCAGGCTTTGTAAACTGCACTGAGCAGTAAGCTAAGATATCAGGTATCTGAGTGGGAATAATGTTGGATCTCTGTTTTCTAATTGTGGGCACAATGACTAGCTGGGGTTTGGATGACTCAGGTTATGCATAATGTCAATCTATTTCTTTGCTGCATACCCTGTTCAACAGGGGGAGACGGTCGGTAGAGTATCCCACGTGCACCCAACTAGCATCCTCCTAAGGAAGAGGTTTAGATTCTCCTGCCACTTACCCAGAATGCTCCTACCATTGAGGACCTGGAAAAAGTCAATAGGATGGGCCAACTTTCACTCTCATGAATTGACCCACCAGCTCAACAGCAACTGCTCTGATAGAGGAAAGCTAGACGTTCCTTGTGAAGCAGAGAATGAGCGATCCGGTTCCTTCTCCTTGGGGCCACATTTGATCCAGATGAGGTCCTTTATATCTGGATCCTTGATTTCACAGCTCTAGTTCTTCAGACCATGTGTACTTCATAGCACAGGAATAAATTTTAGCTGACAGCAGTTCTGCAGAATTTCCCATGCATGTAGCCAATGCACCTGAAGCTGTTCCCAGATGTCTCTCCTTATTAATACCCCCTTAGCAATTTTCTGAGGACCAGCCTCCATCTCCAGCGTTAAGAACGGTCCCTTCTTCTTTGATTTATGGATATTAATCCATGCCAGCAGGCAAGTGGCATGGCAGGTCTATACAATATATTCATTATTAAATTGGTTTAGTTTCTTTCCCGTCCCCTCCTCCAAAACTCCTCCTTTGTTATTGCTCCATAACAACTACCGGCCTGGAATAGTCAGCACTCAGTGCTAGATAAGTCTTCACTGGTGTGAATTTCCTCCTGGCAGTGCCATGCTAAGGCTCCAGCAGTGCCCAGCCAGTGTCAGGCAAAACTGCAAAGATGCATCTCCCCTCAGACCAGGAACCCAGTGCTAACAATGGTATGGACACTGGTATGGACAGGAGTGCAGAAATATTTTCAGCACCACATCATGAAAACCTGCTTTGATGCAGGCTTAGAGCAGGAACTTCCTTACAGCAGTTCCTGAAACAGCACCCAGGTAGGAATCCAGCATCAGAGCTGCTTCTGCAGTAATTCGGATTCTGGCTCCAGATTAGTTTTGTGTAACACTGGCCAGCCCTGTGACTCATGGACTAAAACTCCTAGACTCGTTGTTTTATCAAACTCTATTAGCTCCACCAGCTCCAGCATCCAATCTGCTTGAGTCATTTGCTTGCCCTTGTTTGGTTCCAGGGTGCTGTGCTGTGCCTGTAGGATGGTCCAGGGGTCAGGGCACTGGCCCTGGATGTGGAAAACCCAAATTCAATTTCCTGATCTTCCCTGGACTTCCTGTGTGACACCGAGTAAGTCACTTAGCCCCTTTGTGCCTTAGTTCCCCATCTGTACAATGGGGATAATAGCGCTCCTCTACCTCACAGGGTTCTGTGCTGAGAAATACATTAACGAGCGTGAAGCGCATTGAGATCTACTGATGAAAAGTGCTCTATAGGAAATGATCATTTTATTAAGGACATGACAGATGAGATGGAGCAGTCAGCCGGCGGGCTCCGGGCTCCTTGGAAGAGTGCCGTACAATGTCCTGGCAATGGAGGAAATTAGAAGCGATGCCTTGGGGCCCTGTAATTTATCAGCTTTACTTGGAAGTTTCAAAATGTTACTTATTTTTTTTTCTATTTTTGACACTTGTGTGAAAAATCAATCTGCCTGGTGCCTGCCTGGCAGATCCCAGCGCTCCCTGCGAAGCCCAGAGACAGATGCCTGCAGATTCCTGGGGGCAGTCAAGCCCAGGCATTCACTCTCCTCCCTGTCAGACAACACCGGGGTGAGTGAAACCAAGGCAAGGTTGGGGGAGAACTCCTCGGGGAGGGGGTGACACATGGCCAGGCAGTCCCTTTCCTCTGGTCGCTGGGATGGCTCTGCCATGCACCCTCTGCTTTGCTGTCTGTCTGTGCAGCTTCCTGACCGGGAACCAAGTTGCTGTTTGTTTTCAGGGTATTTCTACAATCCCGGTGTGACAAACATGGCATGTGCTGTCAGGCCATGAGAGCGACTGGTGCTCTCCGAGGGGCCTGGGTCTCCTTTACTCTGCTCCTGTGCAAGGCTGGAAGGGAAGAAGAGTTAATATGGCTTGAAGCCACCTTTGCACTCCCTGTGTTCTGAGCTTCGCCAGGCCTTGCCCTGGCCTCTGAAGCAGCTCTGATTTACATTCTGCTTCCCAGAGTCCCCATCAGGCCCTGGGAAGCAGATACCAGCTATAGTGACCACACCTCTAATCCCATATGCCGGGGGCTGGGGAGCAAACTGAAGTAAGGCCCTTACACCAATTCTACACCAGCCACAGAAGCCTTGTGCACAGCAATATTCTGAGTGAGCCATTTCTGCCCACTTTAAGTCCCCTTTACAATGCCAGAGTGGCATCAAAGTGTAACTAAGAATCAGGGCCTTATACACCCAGCCAGCCTTCCTGCTGTGAGTTCTTCCCAGGGCAAACTGGGTTCCCCATTATCTGCCAGTGCATCGGTGGCCTTCGCTTGCCATGGCACGGGAGGGAGTTTGGAAGGCTGCGGGGCTCAGCCATCTCATGCCTCATTCTGCTGCACTGGCTCTTGGGGGTGGAGGCAGATGGGAGTAGGAGGCCTGGGGATTGCTTACTAATACACCTCTACCCCAATATAACACTGTCCTCGGGAGCCAAAAAATCTTACCACGTTATAGGTGAAACCGCGTTTTATCGAACTTGCTTTGATCCATCAGAGTGCGCAGCCCCGCTCCGCCCCGGATCACTGCTTTACCGCGTTCTATCCGAATTCGTGTTATATCAGGGCGCCTTATATCGGGGTAGAGGTGTATTTGCTAGTGTGTGGTCATTTAGGCTGTGGGAACAAAGCAGGGAAAGGAGGGATTGCCCAGAAATGACATGAAAAGTCTAGTGTTCAGTGTATCTTTGCTCCTGGCCACCAGCCCCCCCGCCCACATTGTCCCTGGTGAGTGTGAACTCAGCCTGGCCACAGACCCTCACACCATCTGGGCATGACTAGACAAGGGGAAATGGCTGTTTTAGTGAAGACACTCTAACTAGCATTACTATAGACACGGCTTTGCACCTTGTGTACACAGGTAAGTCACGTTTAAATATGTATAGCATGATCAGTGCTAGACACCTGCCTCCAGGTAAGTTTAGGTCCTGGAGCACAGTGCAAACACCATGCCCACAGAACTGCAAAATACACAGGGCCCTGCACCACTGGCCCGTCTCCCCAGTCTGCATGCACTTAGCCAGGTTCCCAGCTCTCCGCTGCCCGGTGCACATGCATTCAGCAGCCTACGCTGCTTTCCTTGTGATGTACCTTCTCGCTCATGTCCCCGCCTATTCATTTCCTCTCTAAAGAGCCTTCGTCTTCAATCCCTCTGCACACAGAAGTCTTTCCAGACCTCTGATCATTTGTATTGCCCATGTCTGGACTGCTCTGAATCTGCAGTGCCTTGTATATGTAGCTATTCAGTCTGATTTCCTATATAACACAGGCCAAAGATTTTCATCCAGTTGCACCTGTAGCAAGGCAAAGACATTGCATATATTTTATTTTAACTATATAACTGGGAAGAATCAAATTTCTCTGAATTGCCCCTTTCAAGTTCTCTGCGTCTGCTGTCTGAAGGGGCAGCTGCCATTGTGTGAGCATGTTACAGAGGAGACACCCACACATACTGCCTCTCTCACATAAACTTTACTTTTGTTCTTTCTTGAATTTTCTTCGTCCTTTATCCAAAGGAAAAACGTTATTCAGCGTGGCATTGTATGGCTACTTCCTGGGTCACTCAGCCAGCTTGGCCCCCAGCCCCACACCATTCCCTGGTGGAGCTGACCCAGCCCAACCTGCAGTTTGGCACCACTCGCACTATGCATGCACCCAAGCCACCAGCTCCCCACAGCTCCCAGAATCTGCATAGCTGCTCCAGTTAGGATGTAGCTATGCCCTTATCTGGGGTCACAGTAGGAGGAGCAGGGGAAGTGCAGCTAAAAGCAGAGGGGTGCCCCCCCCCCGCTTCCCAGCTTGGGTAAGCAGGGCCCCTGCATCAATCTCCCTCCACTGGTGCAGTGAGTGCTACCCTCTTGTTTGCATCTGCTTTAACCGTGGCCCCACAACTTTCCCGGTGCCTCCACCCACACGTGTCAGCCTCACACAGCTTCCCATTATGAAAGTGCCTAGAAGCAGCAAGACGTTGGCAGTTTGAGGAGTCCAGGAACAGTTGGAAAAATATTTGGGTTTCTTTAGGTAAAAAAAATGCCTCTAGCCCAGCAACAATATGGTGCTTTTGTTCGGCAGGCTTTTAGCGGTGATTATTGTTGTTTTTCAACCTAAAACCAGAAGTCCTATTTATAATGTATAACATATGGATTAAGGGATTTTTTTTCCTGTAACCAAACGTTTAAGATCTGCGCTGAATTCCACTGTTGACAATCTGGGGAAGCAGAGGCAAAAAAACCCTGTCATCCTACTCCACCTACAAAGCACCAAGCAGCCCGAAGGATTTAACCCTGCAGCTTCCAACATGAATGTCACCTGAGTGCTCTGATGGGGACAGGAAGTGCTTTGGTATGGTCAGAGAGGAAGTCTTTGGACTATTCACAGCGGTCCAGAGCATAGGTGGGGAACACTCTAGGGCGTAGGCAGATATGGTTGAGGGGTGAGTGCGGGAGCTTGCCAGGGTGAAGGCTGGAACAGTCCAGCTGTGGATGTGGGGAGTGTGCTAGGGTGTGGGTGGGAACGGTCTAGGGGCATAGATGCAAAATACTTGGAAACGTTTTAGGGTTCTCTTACCTGCTGCATTCCCTCATTTTCCCACTTTCCACCCTGCCCCTTCTCATTTCTCTATAGGTTTGGTCTTGTGTGGGGTAAGACAAGCTCTCCTGTCCAGCACTGCATGCCCAGCACTCTCAGCCCTGTGCACGCAGGAGGGTGGCGAGCAGGGAACGAATCAAACATTTGTCTCTTGCCTGGCACTAGAGAACTTCATCACTGGGTTGGCAACCGCTCCAGCCGGGTGCTGTAATGTGCTGCGGTGCTCAGGAATGTTAAATGGTAATATGGACCATTCTGGTGTGTTGGCATAGCATTGTCAGGCACATTAACATGGGCTGCCCCATGTGCTGACACGGCATTGGCAGGGACCACTGGTTTACGGGCATGGAACATTGCAGCGGGATGGCATGGAATGCTTGGGCACAATGGTATATAACTCTCGTTAGTGGCAAGGAATGTGCTCACTCGCAGGAGTGAAAATGTTCGGTGTCGTGACACAGACGGAGGCACAGCATGCTCTGGGCACTGGAGGGGAACGTGCTGATGAGGGTGGCATGGAATGCGCTGGTTTGCTGGTGCTGAATACTCTGGTACGCTGGCATGGAACACTTTGCTGCTCTGGTACATTGGAAACCAATCGCACTCGGAGTGCCCAGCCAACAGCCCTTCATCTGAAATAGGCATCGACCCGTGACCCAACTGGGGGTAATGTGCCCAACAGGTAACACGGGATCCTATTTAGCTGCGAACGCTCCTGTACCACACACCCACCCCAAATTGAATTCCCAGCATGCCTGCCCTTTGAAAACGCTTTTTGTGCCAGACCTTGCTGGGAACTTTACTGCTGTCGGCTTCGCTGCACTGAGGTCACTGGAGGTCCCCAGGGCTGTTGGCCATGGTGGGAGCTGCCTTTTGTTACAGTAGTTATTGTATCTTATCTCACAGTGTTTCTCTCTTTCCCCCCCCTTGCTCAGTCATTTTCTTAATTAAATATAGATTATGGCACTGGGAATAAGGGATTATTAATTATTCATAAACTACTTAGATTTGAAAGGGTATGCAGAGCAGGGCTTATCTTGTGTCTGGCTCTGCACCATTGGCATGTCAAGAGCCAGGGCGAGCCTCTCTGGCCCGTTGAGGCCTTCCCTTAATCGTCCCACCTGCCCTGCTCTCTTCCCTGTGGGTTTCTACAGCCGGAAGCGGGCTCTACCCCATGCTGCCCCTTTCATGCTGAGCCTCATCAGTGCGTCCTTTTTTGCTGCCGTGCAGCCCGATTAGCCGCCCAGGCCACGGCACAATGTCTTTGCCGAGCCTCTTTCCCACAGAGCCTGAGAGTTTTTCTCCCAGCTGCCTCTCATCCTCCACCGGTGTGAGAGCAGTGCCAGCAGATCTGGCTCCCCTGCCCCAGGTAGAAGAGCAGAAACTTATTAGGCGTTTGCTCAGCAGCAGATGCCGTTGCAAAGTTTGCGAGGTAGAGCTTGCCCACCCCTGGGTAATTGTTCCCTGAACCTGAGCTCACCCTGGGGATGTTGTCGTCGAGCTGTCAGGAGAAGAAGGGGGGGAAGAAAGGAAGGCATGGGGAGCAACCATATGTCTGTAATTATCCCCTGAAGCCAGCTGCCTGCTGGAGGCTAGCATGTTCCATAAACAGGCCCGAGTGGAGGTGTCAGAAGGAGAGCTCTACCCCAGAGAATGGCTGGGACAGGAGCTGCGCTTCAGGCATCTTTCTCAGCTACAGGCTTTATAAATAATGGAGCTTTCTGACATCCGGGCTGTGATGTGACAGCAGTAATCAAGACTTAAAGTCCCTCCTTCCTTTCTCCTCTCCGTGTAGGCTGCATGCCCGGCTCCCCTAGCCGTCCAAGTCATGGCAGATTCCAGTCAGATTTGTCATGCCCCCCAAAAGAGATGAGATGGACATCTAGGGAGTTGTTGGCTTTGCTCTGTTTCAGGAACAGTCTTGAAGTGGGGATGCCCACCGCCTCACTGGGCCATGGAAGAACCACTGTGGACTTGGTTCAAACACTCCCCAAACCAACGAGCAATGGAGCTGATTGGTTTATATGGCCTGGGGGAGCCATGGAAGGGGGCTGCCATGAGATAGCCTGGGCCAGGGGCCTGCATAGTACAATGGAAGTGAAGGGTGATAGGAGTGACTTGCTCCTTAGACTGGATGTCCCCAAGAAGGATGCTTGGGGCAGTGATGGGGATAGATATGACTGAAGGCCTGGGATTGTCTGCAGAGTTGATACTACAGGATCCCACATGAGTGAGGGCTTGGGATATCAGGACAGATCTCAGGGAAAGGATCGCCTGAAGTGAATGGGAAGAGTTGAATACATGAGGCCCTGGATTCCCTCCATCTGATTTGCATAGGGAAGCAATCTGAGGTAGTGGTGTGTTTGCAGATCAGTAGCTTGGTTCTTGTCAAGGGGTGAAGGCTTTAATCTACTAAAAACCCAAGGCACCTGGCCCTACCAGTGCACCACAGCAGTTAACTATGCTTCAGCATCACAGGGACCCATTAACATTTCCCTCATGCTCTCCAAACTTTCTTTCCATCTGATACTGTTTTTGATGCTCAGTTGGCTAGCATGTCCACCTCCGTCAGTATTAGCCTACCCGGCAGACTGTCCAGCATCTTTGCACTTCCCATGAGGCAAGGGCTGCCTCAAGGTGCTGGATGACAGCCCTGGGGCCTAAAGTCCTCTTGTCAACACAGATCAGTGATGGTGAAGATTCCTGCCAATGTGCCAGTCCAGACCTGGTTCAGAAGCCCCTGTGGCTTCACTGATGTTGTTACTTGAGCTAGCTTTGATCTAACTGCTGCAATCACATCTCCTGAAGGCAGCATAGACAGGCCTTCAGTCTCACTGGCCTCTCTGCTGGGACCACCAGTAAACAAGCCATGGGAGATGATGGCATTTGTGATGCGGGGTATTCCTGTCCACTGGGTCTCAGGCTGAGACTAGATTTGTTTCACGATAGCTACTGAACACCTGCTGGATGGTTATAGCCAACCCAACTTGGATTCATGCTGGTGGCCTAGAGGAAAAAAAGCTTCCTGTCTCCATGCTGATGACCTGAACCAGCCTGTCCAGCTGAGATTCTTGTCTTGCTTTCCTTCCAGAGGTCCCTGTGATTGTTGTTCACTACCACATTCCAGCTGAGGCTTCGCTCCTCTGGGTCCTGGTGATTTCAGCTGTCTCACTCACAGCGCTCCTGTAAAGCCCGTGCAGCACTACTCTGGACACAATGCATATAACCAGCCTGAGTTGTCCCTACAGAATGTGACATATGGGAAAGGCTGAGGGCATGCCCATGCCACCCAATACTGAGCACCCCATGGGTGCCTCCAGAAACCTGTCTGATTCTATTGTTATAACCCCGGGAACCAGGTGCAGGCAGGATCCAAGGGGCGCCTGTTGCATTTCACCTGGCAAAACTGCCGATTTAGGACCTGATCCTGAGAGGTGCTGAGCACCCCCAACCCCAGTGTAGTCGGTGAGAGCTGAGGGTGCGCAGCCCCTTAGGAAGCACAGGGAACACTTTAGGGTCAGGCTCCTCCAGCATGTTTATAGCAAGTGGCTTTTTATGTCCTTCGCAAGCGTCTTTCCCAAATCCTCCTCCAGTGCGCTGGGAAAGCCCAGAGAATCAGCAGCTCTAGAGAGGGCGATTAGAGACAGTCAGTTTGCTCAGGGTTCCCCCCCACACACACACACACAAGAAGTGACTCTCACGAGGCTATGCCAGGGAACAAAGCTGTACATCAATAAAGCTCCAGGGGCCCTGATTCGTGAGGCGGCAGGGCTCCAGCAGTGTGAGGGAGTGGGGACAGTTTGACACTGTTGTTTTAAAACCTGCAGAATGCATCAACCATTACCCCAGTCTCATGCACACACGGTGAAGCAATGGATTTCTAAACCCACACTCAGCCATGCTCTCTCTCTCTCTCACACACACTCACACACACACACACACACACACACGGTGAAGCAGTGTATTTCTACACCTACACACATCACGCGCACATGCACCACACACACACACACACACAGAGTGAAGCAATGGATTTCTAAAACCATACTCTGCCCTGCTCACATGCACCACAAACACAGTGAAGCAATGTATTTCTACACTTGCACACAGCCATGCTCACATGCACCACAACACACACACACACACACACGGTGAAGCAATGTATTTCTACACCTACACACAGCCATGCTCACATGCACCACACACACATATGCCCAAGTGCTGCATTCCTACATGCACTCACACAAGTGCCAACACACACTGAGACAATGCATTCCCACACACACACACACCAGAGTGATGTATTCCTACACAGACCCTCACACACACATGCACCCTGAAGCGATGCATTCCTACAAATATGCTCGCTCTCTCACATACACCCAGTGAAGCAGTATATTTTTCTACCCACGCTCATCAGATGCCTGCCCAAGTGCTGCATTCCTACACACAACCACATGTGCACACTGAGGTGAGGCATTCATACAGACACACGCGCTCTCTCTGAAGTGATGGGCCCCTTCAACAATCTGTTCCTGAATTAGTCCACAGTCATCATGAAAACTGAGTTCTCTACCATCCACCTCCCGTCTGTTTGGGAGATCCATTCACCACCCCTCCGCCTTCCTCATTGCCCCAGCCCTGGCTGCTTGGTATTTAGTCAATTTTTGTGACTAACCAAGTACTAGCGCTCTCCGCCAGCTCAATCCCTTTCAATAGTCTTTCAGTTATAATTAATGTTTGCTGTATAATTAGATTGATTTTTTTTAATGTATTCGGAGAGAGGAGGGGAATTCGCAGCCTGAGCGCGAAGTGGGGGACTGCTGCTGAGATTGCAAAGTATGAGAGGGACGGGTCCGGCGAGGGGGGCGGTGTGGTGGGAGAAGAGAGGAGGCAGATGGTCCAAGTCCATCGGGGCAGGGCAGGGTGCTTGGAAGCCTGGTTGAGGGTTGGTGGTGGGGGTCACTGTTACCCATATACACTGTATTTACAGTGCCCGTTCGAGGACTGGCAGCTGCAGCGATGGGATGTGGGTGTTTACGCTGAGGCCAGAAGGGGGCAGTGGGGTTTGCTTGCTGAAACACCTCAGGGGACAGCCCATGGCTGAGAACTTGGGCTCCAGCTGCAGCCGATGAGCTGAAGCAGGCTGGTAGGTATCACCGACCTGGGGACCGAGCAAAGCTCTAGCACTTCGCTGCACCATGTAGGTGGGGCACTGGCTAGAAACATCACCGCCGGCTGCTCTTGCTGCCGAGGTTCTGCCTGTTATGTTGTTGGTTTGGTGCCCCTGGTCTTCTCAAACGCCGGCAGCCTCCCGATTCTCCCTGGGGATGCCACGAGTGGCAAGCTGGATAGGGGGGTGGGATGGGTCATTAGTAGAGCCAGCAGTACTGTTCTTGTTACAGCGGGTAGTAAGATTCTGATCTTACGTTAGGGCCCTGAATGGGAGGGACTGCAGGATCAAGATACAGCGACAACAGGCCTTGCAATGTAACACAAACAGGATTCCAGGCTTACGCTGTAGGCACGAGCAGTCATGCAACACCTACAGAGCTGTAGGCAAGGTGGCTACTGACAGCAACAAACCTCTCAACTACCCAGCCGCTCATCTTGTGTCTGGGCTAGACAGAGTATTATTCACTCCCTGTACTTCTTGCTCATTCGTGCCACTGGCAATGCCATATGCAAATGCGTGAGATCTCCTCGGCTGCTGTAAGCCGTGTCATTCTGTTCCTGTGTAAGTAAATGTCAGCTGCAACCATAGGTGTAGAAGGCTCGGCGGTGTTCAGCAGAACGGCCTCTAGACAATGCGACTGAGATGAGCCCTGGCCGAAAACCGACTGGCAGCTTTCCTGGGGGGAGGGGATTTCAAAGGTCCTGCGGGCTGTTAGGCTCCGGACTCGGACTGCCAGTGAAAGTCAATGGCTGTTCAGCGTCTGTCTCCCCCTCCATAAAGCCAACCAGGCGATGCAGAACTGGGAACTGAGACGCGATTGTTAGTGTTTCATCACATGGCCCGGCTGACGAGTGTTCGCAGCAGCCTCTTGTCATTGACTAGAGAAGTGGGCGAGTAAATGTCAGTGCCGCCTGGTGCCTGTACCCATGATGAGAATTAGGGCCCTATTACTAGTAGTAGTAATTACCCAGGTTCCCCTTAGTGCAGGTACTCAAGGGCTGGAGTTTGGGGAGGTGAAAAATCAAGGTTCTGGCTCTTTGCCATCCAGGGCTGTCTGTGATTTAGCTAATAATTTTGTCAGTGGTCCACAGCAAATGGGTTTGTTACACCTCGTCTTCCACCACGTAAGTTCCTGCCGCCTATTCACGTACCTCTGCAGCCATCGGGGTGGTAGTAACTTACTGCAGCGGGTGGGGATACCACAGAGACCTTGTGCAAATGCTAGAGTGGTGACTCTGAGTTACGGATGGTTACCATGGAGATTTCGTGTAAATGACAGAAAGGGAGTTGTATCCATGGAGCCAATGATCCCAGAGAGCTCTGGGGCAAATGCCAAAATGGTAACCCTGCTATTGGTCCCACAATGGGTTGGCATAAAGGAAAGAATGGTACCTCTCTGACCTTGCTCTTGCATGGTGCCATAAAGATTATGGGCCAGACGATGTTCTCAGTGGCACGTGCTTAAATCTGACAGTCAGGCCCTTAATATGTATCTAAACCTGTTTTTCTTAGGAAGAAGTATCACAAAGTAGTCTCTTGCTTGCCTCCGGGCTCTTCCTTGTTAGAATGGCTGCCTCTCATAGCTTCTTTTTTTTTCTTCAAGCTGTATTTTGTTTTGTGTTGCCTGTTAATTATATGCCCTCCGAGTATCCTCCCCGCACGAATAGTTCAGAGGAGCCCACAAAGCCAGCCCAGGGCTGCCCAAACCGAGAGCGCTCTGACAATCGACGATGAAAAGCAACCGTGTCGTGCACAGGTGTTATTCAGCAGCCACAGATGTTAGACATTTTTCAATTAAAAAGCCCCTAAATTAAAAAAAAAAATCATGAGACAAGCTGCGCATTCTGCGAAGACAAAGGAACAATCCGTCACTAGCGAGGCGCTGGGCACGCTCTCTCTTCTGGGCATCAGAACGTTCAGCTGGTCAAACAATGCGATCGGCTAAACATCTGCGGGGACTTTGTGTTACAATGTTGTTCGGAACATTTGCTTTCTGGTATTGGCAATGGGCCTTTTGCCCGCGAGTGTGTAGATGAGGAGTGTTTGTTCATGCAGTCCTAGCTCTTGGGCCTGACTCTCCTCTCTTTTACGCTTGGGTGCACGTAGCATATAGGAATTGGGTATATCCCTTTAAATAGTTTGAGAGTCCTCTCGTAGCATATACTCAGTAGGCAAAGTTATTTGCCCAACACCATGCCCGGTATTTGTACTGTTCTGGCTATCTTAGGCACTTCTATAACCACTGTCACCATAGTAACGGAGCACCTTGCAACATCCCTGTGTGGCAGGGAAATATTATTATCCCCATTCTAGAGATGGCACAGTGAATCATCTAGAGACTAAGTGACTTGCCCAGTGTCACCCAGGATGTCAGAGCAGGAATGGACCCCTGGTCTCCCACAGGCCAGGCTAGCGCTGCAACCACTGGGCAATACTTCCTGCCTTCCAGCAAAATTGTGGCATAAGAGTAAAAGACAACAGCATAAATTGTGAGTAGCTTCAGTAGAATTACACCATTGTAGAACTGGTGGAGGTGAGATCAGAGTGAGACTTTACCTCTTCTGTGACTTCAGGGACCCATGGGTTGAATCGTCAGCCCAGGCCAGCTCAGTCTATCCTGTGTGACAGTGTAGCTCGGCAGAACAAGGACGTGCATCCGAAGGAAATCAGTGCTGGTCCTTTAAGTACTTAAACCACTTTTAACCAGCCAAAGGTGTGTGGTGCCAAGATGCTGGTCCCACACCGCCAAGAACTGCTGAGTTGTATCCTTTTATAGATGCTCTTAGCTGCCTCTGACACTTAAACCGCACCCTCCTCCTCCCCTCGGAAGCCCCATGTGTCTGTCATTTAAAACTGGACTGGAGAAAGCTCTATGAATATTCTGTAGGGGAAATTCTTGCATTCGCAGGGGATGGGCCAGATGGTCTAACAGGTTTTCCCAACCCTAATGTGTCTGTTTTTGTTCACATATGTGCTCAGAATCGTTTGTCACCAGGGCACTGCTGTGAGGAAGCTCCCCGCACTGGCATTACCCTTGCCACTGTGCTATCTCGTCAATGTCTCCCCTGCCCTATGTTGCACCCATTGCCAGCAGTTATGAATAAAACAATATCCAATTATTCCTCTCTGTTTCCCCCCCCCCCCATACAATATATCATTTTTTAATTTAAAAAATGCCTGGTGGAAGCGTAACAGGCTATTAAATGTTTGGATCCGTAATTAACATCAAACCCCTGACTTAAAATCTTTATGGATTGAGCGAGCTCCATTAGCCGCTACATGAATAATACCTCCGCGCTGCTCAGAGTTCCACCAGGTTAATATTGGCTCGTTTCTGTTCAGAATGTTCTAGCTGAGGGAAGGGCCACTCCTCTCCCGCACCTCTTCCCCCAGGAGCTGAGCGCAGGATCTGGCCATTTGCAAAACACTTACAAAAACAAAACCGTACCAAGCACACTCAATTCTGCCCCTGGGGAGTGGATGAAAAAAAATGAAACGCATGTGAGTCGTGTCACTTAATGCAGGGCCGGAAAGCACCCAGATGAGGGCTGGATAAGAACCGATACAGAATAGACAGTCTCCCCCAAAATAAATCGCTACATGTAAATAAAGTAACTGCTTTTCTCAGTCAGTGGTTCGAGCAGCAAGAAAAAGATAACGTGCCACTGGCTATCTCTCGCAAGGATCGGAATAATGAAGGAGAAACTCCCGTCAACATGGAAAAGAGGCAATTGTTACGGCCTTCTTTAAAACAGGAGGAAGACAATGAAATTTGTTTGGGAACTCACAGCACGTTTGTGGCTTGAGACCCCTCCCCCACCCCAAATAAAGGACAGAGAGAAAGCAATTTGTCTTCTGATCTATGCTGGTGCCAGGCGAGGGGATGGCCTGTTGCAGGTGGGAAAGGGCAGGCTGAGATATAAAACAGAGCTAGAAGAGTTGAGGGGCTGTTGTTCTCGGGTTCCAAGAACAAGTTTTGCATCATTCACATGGCAGAGCATCACAGTAAAACCAGTCGCAGCTGCTCTTGGGCACATTTCGGTGTGTCAGAGGCTGTGTGACTCCATTCATCTCACTTGTTGTCTGACTGGAGGGCCCTGCCTGCAATCACTCTTAAACTGCCTCTGCTTATATTCTTAGGCCAAAATTTGGGGTGCCACAATTTTTGGATGCCCAATTTCAGAGACCTTCGAGGGTCCTGGTTTTCAAAGGACAGATGCTCAGCCCTGGAGATCTGAATCCTCCCTGCACTGTCAAACTTCATTTTGGGCACAAAGAAGGCTCCGTCATCCCTGTCAGGGTGGTTAAACACTGGAATAAATTGCCTAGGGAGGTTGTGGAATCTCCATCTCTGGAGATATTTAAGAGTAGGTTAGATAAATGTCTATCAGGGATGGTCTAGACAGTATTTGGTCCTGCCATGCGGGCAGGGGACTGGACTCGATGACCTCTCGAGGTCCCTTCCAGTCCTAGAATCTATGAATCTATGAATCCCTGTCTATCCTGGGCCTCTCTTTGTATGTTCTCTGTGGTGTTCAGTTCCATGAGTTTTCTGACTCTAAGCACTGGTCAATGAAGGAATTCTTTCTTTCAGCCCTTCCGAGGTGTTCTTCCAGCTGCCTCTGGCATGCCTGCTATGGCAGATACTCTGGCTTCATTCTGAACACGTCCCAGATATTTCCACCTTCTCTTCTGGATAGCTTGAGGCCTTGTCTACACTACAGAGTTTTGTTGACAAAAGTTATGTCGACACTCAAAAAGCGCTATAATAAAAATCAGCATTGCATGTTCACACCCGCTCCCTCTGTCAGCAGAGAGTTTCCACAGTTGGGGCACTATCATCGACCGTGTGAACAATGCACTGTGGGTACCTATCTCACAGTTGACACCTTCTGTTGCTAATGCGGAGCAGATCGCAGCGCATCTTGGGACTGGGCTCAATGTCCCATCATGCATTGTTTTCTGCCCCAGCATTCCATGGGCTTCCGGCTTTCTTTCGCAGCATTTTTCAACTGTCCTTGTTTCCTGTGCACCCCAGCATCTTTGTGAGAAGGGATGGATCCCGCACTGCTCTCCTATGCTCTGATAACTGTCATTAAGACATCATGGATGGCCGTGCAGTTAATCCCAATGTTCCTAGCTGAAGAAGATTCCCAATTGCCTGACATGCTGTGTGAGATGGCTAGGAGCAATTTTAGATTGTTTTTGGCATTCACAGAACAGCTGCAGACAGTGGACCGTTGCTTTGGGGCTTGGGAAACAAGCCCTGAATGGTGGGATCGTATCGTCATGCAGGTCTGGGATGATGAGCTGTGGCTACAGAACTTTTGGATGCAGAAAGCCACCTTCCTGGAATTGTGTGCGAAGCTTGCCCCAGCACTATGGTGCAAGGACACCAGAATGAGAGCTGCCCTATTGGTAGAGAAGTGCGTGGCAATCACTACATGGAAGCTGGCGACTCCAGACTGCTACCAATGGGTCACGTATCAATTTGGAGTCAGGAAGTTGACCGTTGGGTCTGCGTTAATGAAAGCGTGCAGGGCAATTAATCGCATCGTGCTACGAAGGACCATGACTCTGTGAAATGTGCACGAAATAGTGAACGGCTTTGCAGAAATGGGTTTCCCTAACTGTGCGGGGGCGATAGATGGGACACATATTCCAATTTTGGCACCAGACCATCTTGTAATGGAGTACATCAATAGGAAGGGGTACTTCTCCAGGTGCTTGTGGCTCACCGGGGGCATTTCATGAACATCAACATGGGGTGGTCCGGGAAGGTGCATGACACGCCTCTTCAGGAACACCGGCCTATATAGAAAGCTACGAGTGGGGACTTTCTTTCCAGACCAGAAGATTACACTGGGAGATGTTGAAATGTCCACAGTGATCCTGGGAGACCTGCATACCCCTTACCAGTCATGGCACATGAAACATGGACGACGGTAAGGAGTGGTTCAACAACAGGCTGAGTAGGTGCCTGATGACAGTGAAATGTGCCTTTGGCAGAGTAAAGGCGTGCTGGCGATGCCTTTATGGCGGGTTAGACCTCAGTGAGGATAATATTCCCATGGCCATAGCTGCGTGTTGTATGTCGCATAATCTTTGTGAAGCTAAGGGTGAAAGGTTTGCTCAGGGGTGGAGGGTTGAGGCAGAGCACTTGGCCGCTGATTTTGAGAAGTCAGCTATCAAGGCTATCAAAGAGGCCCAGAGGGGGGCAATTCGAATCAGGGAGGCTGGCTTTGAGGCAACACTTTGACAATGAGAACCAGTAATGTTTATCTCTGTGATGAGTGCAGCAATGTTACATTACATGTAGTTTTCCTAGGAAGCAATGGTGAAATTTGGGGCTTTACATTCCAGTAAGCAAATGATTAAACTGCCTGTGTATGTATTGGTAGTGCCTGCTATCTCAATTTGTAGGAAACAAATAAAGATGAGTTACCGTTCAAAAACTTTGCTTTTAATGCACAAGAAACAACACACACACGGAGCTGAGAGTAAGCAGGGAAATGAGGGTACATCTACTCCATGCTTGTGGCTTCCGCCCTGCTCCTTATGCTGCTCGCCTATCTGCCGCTTTGGTCCCTGCACAAGTGATTACCAAACAGCATGGGAAAGTTTCCTACAATGGGGGAACGAACAAAGCAGTTCTGCCAAGGAACCTTCTGCAGAGGACTGCTGAGTACCTCCAGGAAACTTTCCTGGAGATGTCTCTGGAGGATTCCCGTGAGATCCTGGTGTGCATCAACACCTGTTCCGCTGTAGTGCTTAGCTGCACAGGGAAATGTCCAGCACACAGAAACACAGCCAGCCATGTACATTTCTATACCCTGGACCCATCTCCACACTACACAAACCACAGCCACTTACCAGGTGTCTCCTCTCCTGCTTCTTGCCTGACGGAGAGCAACTGCTGAGACTGGCTAAACACCTCCAGAGTGGTGAACACTTCCTGGCTGCCTGCCCCACCGGGCAACCCTGCCAGGAGCTCCACATCATCGTCTCACTCTCTCTCTTAATCAATGACTTCATCCTCTGGGTTAGGTCCTCTTTCCGCCGCCTCTAGGCCCGCTGAAGTATCCATGGGGCTCCTGGCAGTGGAGGTGGGGTCGCCACCAAGGATAGCGTCCAGCTCCTTATAGAACCAGCAGATCTTACATGCAGCACCAGAGATACAGTTTGCCTCCCTCCTTTATCTTTGCTCTGCACTGCAGCGTGTCCACATCATAGCCCTTTTCGCACAAGCCTAGAGAAATCTGCCCATAGGTATCAAAATTCCTACGGCTCAAGCACAGGTGGGACGGTACAGCCTCTTCTCCTCATATACTGAGCAGATCTGGCAGCTCCGCAGTGGTGCAAGCAGGAGAGCGTTTGCTGCGATAAGCCGCCACGGTCACCTGGGAAGATGCAATGAGACCTCTCCACGCCAAGCCAACAAAAACGAAATTTCAAAAATTCCCAGGGCTTCTAAGGGGGAGGGGGGGATGGTTGTTTACCCGTCTGCCGGGCAGTGGAGTTCAAACTTCTGACCAGAGCGGTCTGGATGGGCATTGTGGGACACCTTCTGGAGGCCAATTTAAGCAATAAAATCAAGCGTGGTGTCTACACTGGCACTTTTGTTGACAAAAATTTTGCGCAAAACAGGGCATTTTTGCCGCCAAAAGTTGCATCTCAATGTGTATACATTCACTGTTTTGTCGACAAAAGATGCCTTTTGTCGACAAAACTCTGTAGTGTAGACAAGACCTCAGAGATAAGGGGGTTGCTGAACTTTCTGCCAACCTTGGCATTCGTTACAAATTCATTCAATTTAATGTCTAGTACTTTCCGGAGGCATTTGCATTGGAAGGCAATTAGATGTATGTCTGTACCTTTGGTGGATTTCCAGCGTGCACATCCATATGTTGAGGTGGAGATAACATTTGAGTTGAAAATTCATAGTTTGGTCTGTAATGGCCAAATAATCTTGTTTAAGCTGGTAAATGCAGCTGGTACCTTGGCAGTTTGTGACATTATTTCCTTCTGGACATCCGTCTTGGCTTGCCCATTCTTGCCAAGGTGTGTGAATTGCTTCAGCTCTTATATTCCTTTGCCTGATAACATAAAGCTAGAGCTGGGAGTCGCTGGTGTTCTCGTTAGATTTGTTTTTTCATAACTGACTCCCATGTATGACTGAACAGAACACCTCACTCACACCACACCAATCCCCGTGGCAACTGCAGCAGTTGCTTATCTGCAAAATGAATAGTAGGAGAGTCTCTCTTGCACTGTTTGTCAATGCACTTGGAGTAGGTGAAAATAGGGAGAAGCCAGCTCTCCGCAGATCACCAGCAAGGTCTCTGTTGGCTAGAGGTGATCCATGGGACCTCTGTCTTATTGTGAAACCTGGATGAAAGTTATCATCTGCAGAGCGAGAGTGTCTAGCAAAATCCTAATGATGTTCTTTCAGCTCCCCTCTTTTCCCCCATTCATTCTGACATTAACCTTGCCCTAGAACGGGGTTTCTCAAACACCCGGCTCCATCTACATCGGCAGGGATTTCATCTGGGTCAGCCAGACTCTCATCTATCCCTAGAGTGCAGACCAGGTCATTCTGGAGCCTTTTCGCACACCTGGCTGCTCTGAGACTTTAATGGGGGATCCAGACTCTGAGCACTATACAGTGAGGAGCACAAGACAGATCAATCAATAAGGTCTGATCCTGAGAGGCGTCCCTCATGGGCCTGATCCTGAGAGGTACTGAATTCGCCCAGGGGCCCAGTCTCATTGGGATTGAGCGTGCTCAGCGTCCCACATAAGGCAATCAGGAATGAACAGCACTGGGCTTCCAAACTGGAAGATGAAATTAAAAGCCCAGTCTAGACACTCATGGAGGACCAAACAGTAAGGGCCCGATTAAAAGCCCATGGGAGTCAATGGGAAGATTCTCAGCGGCTTCAATAGACTTTTGATCAGGTGCTAAATTCACAATGGGTAGAGGCCTCTGGAATGACAGACACTCTTGGGCAGAGCTATCCCATGAACACAAACACTGAGGCCAGACGTAGCAATGCCCAGAAGCTGAGATACACTGTATACACCACTATGGCGGTGAACCAATGCAGCAGGCAGCCTTGAAAAAGGAGCACAGAGGCAGGCTGTGCACCAAGGCCTAAGATAAACTTAGTCAAAGTTCTGACCAGAAGTGCCTCTGTTCTGGTGTGGGGGGAACTGTACCTGTCCTGTAGCATCCTGGAGGGATAAAGGATGATATTTTAATCAGCTGAGTTTTAGTAACCCTCCCTCCCCCCGCCCGGGGTTTGCTGAGCAACGAAGCTGAAAATTAATTGCTTATGGGGTTTATTTAGGGAGGTTTTGCTCTTTCCCCCCCATCACAGATTTACTGAACTTTAAATCAACAGAGTGTGGATGGCACAAAACAGAAAAGACAGGGCACGCACTGGGCACGCCACCTCTCCTCTCCCCATCAATCTCTCTGTCCATCTCTCCATTGGTTCCTCTGACTGCCCCTCTCCCATCCCATTGGGACGCCGTTAAGAAGCAAGGCCGGCGGTCAGTCTGATTTCAGCGTCTCGGTTGTAATCCAGGCCCAGCAGCGATGTACACTCACTCAGACACAGGTTCAGTCGAGCGTGTTCTGCTGAGTCAGGCCCGTGTGGAACTTGGCCTTCACAGAAGACTGCGGCTCTCAGAAACAAAAGCCAAGCTTTTATGGATAAATATCAAATGAATTAGGAGGCAGGTTTTAGAATAAAGAATTGCTTTGGAATCCGGGCGTAGTATTAATTTATCTTGAGACTACAGCCTCGCTTAATACCCACTAATGTAACTATGCACAATCAGCACCCCAATGCTGCCAAATGCAGGCCCAGCCAAAGCCAGGCCTGGTCAGTGGCACAACACCCTGACCTTGCCAAATCCAAGGATGATAAGTGTTCAAACAGCCTATTTCTTTAGGCTCCCTAGAGACAATATCCATTAGAGCTAATCAAACATTTTCCAGTGGATCGAGTGCGCCCTCATATTTAGTGTTGGGCAGCGCATGCGTTTCTATGTGACTAGAATGATCACTGGTTATTTTGACAGTGCTTTCGTGCCATGGGCGCTGGACAGCATAAACAGAAAGACGTGGCCCTTACCCAAAAGAGCTTATGTCTGAGCCGTGATGCAGCAAACAGGGGTAACAAACAGGCTGGACGCTGCAGTGGGAAGGCAGACGAGCAGTAGGACGGGGCAGATACTTCAGCTAGGGCAAGCGCACATTAGGGGCTTCATTTAAAAGGGCTGTTTATGAGAATTGTTAGTATTGTCTCACTTCTAGTGAGCAACAGCACAGTAACTGCTTTCAATGAAGACACAAATACAGGCAAGAAATGTGGTCAGTTACGTATCATGGATGTGCGTTACCTGGGCCAGAGCCTCCCTTACATTGTCTCAGACAGAGGGAAGTCCATTTACCAACAGCAGATGAGCATGGCCAGTGCTTAATTTATAATGAAAGAGATGCTGGGGCTCACACAATTTTTTTTACTTTCATAACTGACACGGCAAGCCCAGAGGTGCCGGGGCTCTGAACTGCCAGGCCCAGAGGTGCCGGGGCTCTGAACTGCCAGGCCCAGAGGTGCCGGGGCTCTGAACTGCCTGGCCCAGAGGTGTCGGGGTTATGAACTGCCAGGCCCAGAGGTGCCGGGGCTCTGAACTGCCTGGCCCAGAGGTGCCAGGGCTCTGAACTGCCAGGCCCAGAGGTGCCGGGGTTATGAACTGCCAAGCCCAGAGGTGCCGGGGCTCAGCCCTGGCAAGGCCTGGCACAAATTAAGCACTGGGCGTGGCCCATTCCAGCAGCCTTCTAGCATGACAAACATATCTCAGGTCTCTGGGGAGAATTCGCCCTAAAGCCGGCATCAGAGCCAGCTACGTCATTATCAGTTTTGTGGGTAATGGCTAGATTTTCAGTAATTCACTCAGCTAGATGTTACATAGAGAGGGTTTCCATGTTGCTATTTTTCCCATAACCAAGGCTACACTCATATTGTCCCTGATTCAGCAAAGCACTTAAGCATATGAATTGGGGCCATTTTCACATCATACATTTTCTATATCGTGAAGAACCACGGTTTGGTTAGTACCGGCTGTGGTGTCCGCTCCTCTCAGAAGGGATCTTGCTCTGAGTGACGTCAATGAGCATTTTGTCATTTAGCTCAGCAGGTTCGGGATTGGGCTTGGGGATTCTCCCCTTTTTACAGTCTAGCGGCTCTCCTATTTTGGAGCTCTAATTGAATTGTATATTTTGAAAATAAAAATTTCCCCTCTGGTTCTATTGGGCAGGAAGGAGCTCCAGCACCTCAGCGTACAGGAAAGGAGGAGAATAGTGAAGAAAGAAAGAAAGAAAGAAAGAAAGAAAGAAAGAAAGAAAGAAAGAAAGGAAAATTATTTTAAAAAAGGCAAAACAAGGCTTCTGAGTGGGACACTGAGTGCAGAGCAGGAAATCTAATGTTAACAAACAGTTTAAAAAGTTAAGCCACCACCCAGCGTCAGAGCATCCCTGATATTATTGTACATAAGAATGAGTCAAACCAAAGGTCCATCTAACCCAGTATCCTGTCTTCTGACAGTGACCGATGCCAAATGCTTCAGAGGGAATGAACAGAACAGGGCAATTTTGAGCGATCCATCCCTTGTCATCCAGTCCTAGCTTCTGGCATTTGGAGATTTGGGGATGTCCGGAGCATGGGGTTGCATTCCTAACCATCTTGGCTAATAGCCATGGAAGGACCTGTCTTTTGATGAACAGATCTAGTTCTCTTTTCAATACAATTTTACTTTTGGCCTTCACAACATCCCCTGGGAACTGGTTCCACAGGTTGACCGTGCGCTGTGAGAAGAAGCACTTGTGTTTGTTTCAAACCTGCTGCCTATTAACTTCATTGGGTGACCTCTGGTTTTTGTGTATGTGCAGGGATAAAGAACATTTCCCTATTCACTTTCACCACACCATCCATGATTTTATAGACCTCTAAATATCCCCCTCCCTTGGTTGTCTTGTCTAACCAGAACAGTCCCAGTCTTTTTATTCTCTCCTCATACAGACGCAATTCCATACCTCAAACCCCCTAATTATATTACAGGAGAGCCTAAAAACCACAATCGGGATTGAGGCTTCACTGTGCGAGGTGCTGATCATACATGTAATACGAGCCAGTCCCTGGTCCAAAGAGCTCACAGTGTAAAGCCAGAGAGAGGAAGTGTTGCTATAATCCCCCTTTTAGAGATGGGGGAGGGAGGCACAGAGAGATTAAGCGATTTGACAAGAGTCCCACAGGGAGCCTGAAGCAGAGGTGGGATTGAACCCACATCCCTAGAGGCCTAGTTTAACACCTTCACCACAAAATCTGTCTAATCTTTCCTAATCGTCTGGCAGGATCTTTACCCCAGCCCCCCAAAATTAAAGTGACTTTTCAAATGGTATCTGGCCAGACCTCTTTCTCTTGCCTCCCTTCCCTCAGAGCAAGACTTGGTTTACTTCAAGCCCTTTGCGTCCAAAATCACAAGCAAACTGGCACGGGCTAATGCTTCTTTGTAGAAATAACATTCCGTTGCTCCATCCGGCAAGAAAGAACCCTCTTGTATGTAATAAGTAAGAGAACGTCTAAACCATTAGCAGTAAACATGATCTATCTTTAAAATATAGTCACGTTAACAGTTATTGATCTATAACTTTTAACCAATTTCTTTTTGACAATGTTGGATTGAGTCCTAATTTTAGCTTTTTATGTTCAGTGCTTGGCAAACTCTATTCCATCAGTAAGGAAACAGACCCTGTGGGCCAATCTGCGCCTTCCACTCGAGCTGAATGATAGAGGAGTGAAACAATATTTTTAGACAGATCAGTTCCTAACTCAGGGTAGCGGTGGCCATTATGCAAATCAAGCCATAAGAAGTTTAAAAGTCTGGAACCATCATATTTCTTTATTTCATTAACATCAGTGCAAGTGGGAGAGTTAATATGAACCTATTCCAGTGCTTATACGAACAGTCCCTCTGTCATTTAACAAGACTGGTGATTTTCCCTAACGAGTGCTCACAACAGCTGTATTGGGGGCACCTGGGGCTTTTTTTTTTCATGCTGCATGGAGCGGATGGGGAAGGGGATGGTGAGTGACAAATGTCTCTGAACACATGAGTCTGCAGGAATCCCAACACCTTCCTGAGCAGTTTTACTGACACCATCAGGGCCGGCTCTAGGCACCAGCGCTCCAAGCATGTGCTTGGGGCAGCACTTTCCAGCACTTTCCTTTCCAAGGGGCAGCACTCAGGCTCCTTTTTTTTTTTTTTTTTGCTTGGGGCGCAAAAAGCCGGGCGCTGGCCCTGAGCGGAGGGGAGTTGCTCCCCTGAGCGCGCCGCCACCGCTCCACTTCTCCCCCTCCCTCCCAGGCTTGCCGCAAAACAGCTGATTCGCGTGGCAAGCCTGGGAGGGAGGGGGGAGAAGCGGAGCGGCGGCAGCGCGCTCAGGGGAGCAGGCGGAGCGGAGGTGAGCTGCGGCGGTGGGGGGCGCGGGGAGGGCCACAGGAAGTAACCCTGGGGGGGGGGGCAGAGGAACCACTCCCCCCCCAGCTCACGTCCGCCTCCTCCCCCGAGCACGCTGCTGCTCTGCTTCTTCCCCCTCCCTCCCAGGCAAGCCTGGGAGGGAGGGGTAGGAGGGGAAATGCGGCGAGCCCGGGGGAGGAGGCGGGGCCGGGGATTTGGGGAAGGGGCGAAGTTGGAGTGGGGCCGGGGGGGCGCGGGAAAATTTTTTGCTTGGAGCAGCAAAAAACTTGGAGCCGGCCCTGGACACCATCTCCCTGCATACACAGCAGCTGCACAAACACACATATGTATTTGTACCTGCCCTCACACTACACGCCGCCCAGGACAAACATGTCAGGTACCCCACAGGAATACACCTACCAACAAAAACCCAGAGACTTGCAAACCAATGCCGCCACACAACAGCACCTGCACAGGTGTGTGTGTGTATACACACACAAACACACACACACAAATCCTCACCCCTACAGCATAGACATATACCCCTACCACACATACCAGTGTTTACACAGAGGCGCGCACACATGCACACACACATGCATACAGATAATAGAACAGAATTATATATGCCATACTTTGCAATTCTGCAGCACTCAAAGCATCATACAAACATCAGCTTCAAATCACTCCTGAAAGGTATCTCCATTTTACATATGGGGAAACAGAGGCACGGAGCTGATATGTGGTAGCATAGAAGTGTAGGACTGGAAGGGACCTCAGGAGGTCATCTAGTCCAGTCCCCAGCACTCAAGGCAGGACTATATAATAACTAGACCATTCCTGAGAAGTGTTTGTTTAACCTGTTTTTAAAAACCTTCAGTGATGGAGATTCCACAACCTCCCTAGGCCATTTATTCCAGTGCTTAATCACCCTGACAGTTAGGAAGTTTTTCCTAATGTCCAACCTAAATCTCCCTTGCTGCAATTTTAGCCCATTGCTTCTTGACCTAGCCTCAGTGGTTAAAGAGAAGGCCACACAGCAGGTCAATGGGAGAGTCAGAAATGGAATCCAGGAATCCTGAATGGTTCTCAGCCAGGGGTCCAGGGCCCCCTGGGGAACCGCAAGCCCTTTCAGGGGGCCCGCGGAGCCTCGTGGCTGAAAGCCAGTATCCCGAGGCCCAGCACTGAAACCGGGAGCAGCGCAGGGTTCTCGCCAGCGATCCCCCCTCTTGCCCCAGCCAGAAGCAGGGCCCCGCCCCGGCAGCTAGAAGCGGTGCGGGACTGAAGCCGGCACCCCAGCCCAGCCGGGAGCGGCGCAGGGCTGATGCCAGCACCCCCCAAAACACCCGAAGCCAGGAGCAATGTGGATCTGAAGCTGGCAAACCTTCCCCCCCCCCAAGCCAGGAGCAGAGGGAGGCTAAAGCCAGGAGCCCCAGCACCCCCACCCCGAAGCTCGGAGCCCCCCTGCCTGTACACAGCCCCTAGCTCGGGGGGGCCAACCTGTGGCTCCGGAGCCGCATGCGGCTCTTCAGAAGTTAATATGCGGCTCCTTGTATAGGAGGGGCTGGAGCTATACGTGGCAACTTTCCACTGCTCAACCCCAGGCCCTGCCCCCACTCCACCCCTTACCCCAAGGCCCTCGCCCCTTCCCACCTCCTCCCCTGAGCCTGCTGCCCCCTTGCTCCTCCCTCCACCCCCCTCCACTCCAGAGCCTCCTGTACACTGTAAAACAGCTGATGGTAGTGGGTAGGAGGCACGGGGAGGGAGGAGGAGGAGGCACTGATCGGCACAGCTGCCGGTGGGCAGGAGGTGCTAGGGGTGGTGATGGTGGGGGGGAGGCTGATAGGGGGCTGCTGACATATTACGGTGTCTCGTTTGCAATGTACATTGGTAAATTCTGGCTCCTTCTCAGGCTCAGGTTGGCCACCCCTGCCCTAGCTACTCCCTGCCTGCACCCTGAGCTCCCCCCTGCCTGCAC